>NC_069500.1:363863995-363903995 GCF_027579735.1 Bombina bombina
CAACTTCCCACGTCCCCAGATGACGTCACACCCACTTGATTCTTTCCAGTCACCTGCCCTGCACTCTCAAATGCTAACGGCTCCCCTGGGACGGATTCTAATATATACGCCTGTGCTCTCCTTCCCCTCAGCAAAGTAGGTAGTAGAAAAGATGTTCAGGGGCACCAGGCTTCAACTTTGATGCAGAAACATGGTAGTGGGTCTGCCATTCACCCTCCTGTCTGGCACAGTTTGTTTGTTTATTTGCATGTATTGCATTTTATCCCTTGTTTGCTGGTTTTAAATTGTACCGGTACCAATGAATCAAAGTTTTATGGATGAAGCCTGGTGCCCCTGAACATCTTTTCTACTACCTACAAACCTGTTATGTATCCTGACTCGAGTCACACAGGGACACAAAAAGCAGGACTCTAAATCAATGCGGCAGCCTGCCCTATGCCTGAGCCTGACACTCGAGCTCCATAGCCTACATCCGGTCAGGATCGTCACTGTATTGCTGTGCTCTATGTCAATCAAATTCCTCCAGCCAATCCCCTGCAGGCAGCTCAGATGTGCCAATAAAATACCGGTATAGCTTTGCTTGGAGTTGCAAGTTACCGGCTGGAGTCAAAATAATAAAAACATAGCATTGATCCAAATCAGGTATTATCTTAAATAAATAAAATATAGATTTAATTACATAGGTAAAACAGTACCTATACCCCAAAATGGAGTCCAAACCGGTACCAAAACGTGTGCAAAAGTCATATACTATCAGTGACAAGTTAGATGCTGTTAAAAGAGTAAAAGAACTTTCTGGTAATTTATCTGCAGCCGCAAGAGAGTTGGGTATTGATAGAAAACATTTACGTGAATGGTGCCAAAGGGAATCTGAACTGACAAATATCCCAGACAAGAAGAGGCGCAGATCTGCTGGTGGTGGTGGTGGTCGAGGACCACAACATACACATTTAGAAACTGTACTATTACAGTGGGTTAGGGAACAATGTGCAAATAAACTGATAGTTAATTATCGCCGTTTACGCGAACAGGCTTTTGTAATTGCACAAGAGCATGAAATAGAAACAGCAGAATTTAAGTGCTCTGATAAGTGGATATCAAACTTTACGAAACGTAACAAGCTATCTGTGAGAAAGGTTACACACGTAGGTCAAGCAGACAATATAACTCTAGGAGAAAAGGCACAAATTGCACGCGGCTATTTGGACAGTATACCTTCACTAACAGCAGATTTGGAAGCTGACCACATTTACAATATGGATGAGACACCTGTATATATTGACATGTTAAGCTCTTCCACCATAGACTTTGTTGGCAATAAAAATGTGGATGCTAGCCACTGTGGTGCTACTAATGCTCGCTTTACCGCTGTGTTATGTGTTAATGCTGCTGGCAGTGTTATAAAAACAATGATAATCCTTAAAGGTTTAAAATATGTTCCAAAAAATATATATTTAACGGCATCTAATAAGGGATCAATGACATATGAACTTATGCTTTTGTGGATTCAAAATGTGTTTGGACAGCGAGCATCTCGATTATTCAACATAGAGAAATCTGTATTGTTCATGGATGAATGCTCAGCACACAAGAAGTCCGAGTTGTTGGAGGCATTTCAGCGTAGGAATACAGCTGTCAAACTTATCCCTAGAAAAACAACATCCTATCTACAGCCATTAGATGTAGCAATCAATGGTCCATTCAAAAAAGCACTTCGTGCTCAGTGGGAAGATTGGTTTGCCAATGGCGAAAAGGAGTATACAAACATCGCAAAAAAACTTCCTAACAACACATAGTGGACTTTGTGGCTCATGCTGTAGTTAGTCTCAACAAAGAAAGCATAAGTCGTGCTTTTGAATGCTGTGGAATAGCACCCCGTGGGCATACAGTGAAAAACGAACTGCTGAACACACGTTTGAAAATGAAAGAGAAGATGATGATTATGAGGATGATGATGAGCACGATGCAGAAAGTGAAATTTCCAGTACCAGTACAGATGAAGATATGCTTGCATTGTTCAAAGTGATGATGAGTTGGAATTCAAAGGCTTTGAAAGTTCATGAAGATTTAATCAGACAATATGGACTATGGTAACGTATATATGTTGGTTACTTGGTTGTATTAAAAATTTTGAAAGTCAGTTACCATAATAAAAAAAAAAAGTTCCTATTTGAGAGCTACATGAACATTTTACCAGATGCCGTATGTATCTGGTTATATTAAAAAATTTTAAATGCCAGTTTGATTTAACATGCTGTGTTTTTTTTTATTTTTATTTAAGGTAATAAATGTACTTACTACAAGAAAATAAAGCATCCTGTTTTTATTTGTTATGGCTTAGCACTTTAAAATCATTTGGAGGGGCTATCAGTATCCTACAGAGTGGTATAAGTGACTACCGTATTATAGCCCTGGGATGTTATTTGGTCCAAGAATGAAGACCAAAAAAACTGTTTTTTCCATTTAACGGCCCTGGGCGGGTTTTTGGAAAACCCCGGTATGTAGTATGTGTATAGTATGTGATGTGTGTGTGTGTGTGTATAGTATGTGGTGTGTGTGTGTATAGTATGTGGTGTGTGTGTGTATAGTATGTGGTGTGTGTATTGTGTGTGTGTAGTATGTATTGTGTGTGTGTAGTATGTAGTGTGTGTGTTTGTGTGTAGTATGTAGTGTGTGTCTGTGTGTGTAATAATATTTACTGAGCTTTTTAACAAACATTAGCATATAAACAATCAGATGAAAATGTGTGATAAATGTGTATAATAGAAGGGCGACTGCAATGAAAAACAAGGAAGGTAGATAAAGAGAAACAAAGATGTCAATCAACCAGGTTACATATATGATATATTATGATGATAGAATTAATATAGTCATAAGGGCATAGAAGCCTTCTACCGGTATTATACTTTCTCATCTACCACCTGCTCGTCTGACAACAAAGCTGCAGCATTGTACTAAAACAAACTGTACTCACAGGGTCATGCAGGCACCGCATATCCTCATCCATTTTGTACTTTGTATGTTTAGTAAACATACTCACTTTTTAATCTAGTTTAGTCTCCTATTTTATAAAATGACACTGATTGTAAAACCCCAAAACATAAAGTTCATTTTAATTAGACATGCGCATTCAGTGTATTCTGCACTAAATGAATGCCAAAAAGGGCACCACAAGCCACATTTAGCAATTTTCAGAGTCGGATTTATTCTTGTGAAAGTGCAACACACTAAGATCTGGATCTGCACTTTGACAATAACAAAAATTGCTGAATGCGGCGCTCATCTTCTGCATTCGCTTAGTGTTGAATACACCAAATGCACATGTCTAAATGGGTAATATAATTGATGTGTGTGCTGCCGTCTCCAAACACAAACTTGTTGCTTACAGCACTGCGCAAGGGCACCACAGTCGGCCCTTTATGATCCAATCACGTACTGCTGAGCGACACTAGAGGAAATCTGAGTTCTGCTGACTTTCTTCACTATAAGTTCATCTTGAACTCTTACTATTCTGCCCTTAATCTATATAAGCAACATTACTTCTCTACTCTTATTTCAAACCCAAAACGTCTGTTCTCCACATTCAATACTCTTCTCAGCCCACCCCCACCTCCCACCACAACTTTTCTCTCAGCTCAAGATTTTGCCAGCCACTTCAACAACAAAATTGACTCCATCAGAAATTAAATCAGCTCTTCTACCCTTACCCCTATACTCACACACATCTTCAACCTCTCCCTCAGCACTGATATAGTTTCCACATCTCAAACATGCATTAGTCACACCTATTCTCAAAAAACCTCTCGATCCAACCTCCCCATCCAACTGCCATGCTATTTCCCTACTCTCTCTTGCCTCAAAGCTTCTTAAAAAGCTAGTATATGCACGTCTATCCCATTTCCTTACATTAAAGTCGATCCACTGCAATCTGGGTTTCGCCCCCTTCACTCAACAGGGACAGCAATTGTTAAGGTTACCAATGACCTACTTACAGCAAAATCCAAAGGCCACTTCTCTCTACTTATCCTCCTTGATCTGTCTACAGCCTTTAATACTGTTGACCACCCTCTTTTGCTCCATACCCTCCAATCCTTCGGCATCTGCAACACAGCTCTCTCTTGCTTCTCTTCCTATCTGTCTAACCATACCTTTAATGTAGCCTTCTCTGGGGCATCCTCTGCCCCGTTACCTCTTTCTGTTGGGGTACCGCAAGGCTCTGTCCTCGGTCCCCTTCTCAATCTACATGTTCTCATTAGGTTCCTTAATAAAGTCCCACGGGTTTCAATATCATCTGTATGCCGACAATACCCAAATCTACCTTTCTGCACCAGAACTATCTCTTTCCTTGCTAACCCGTGTCACTAACTGTCTCTCTCATATCTCATCTTGGATGTCCTCTCACTACCTCAAGCTAAATCCCTCCAAAACGGAGCTCTTTATTTTCCACCCTTCTTCCAAAATCTCCACCCCCCATGTCTCTATAACTGTTGATAACTCCATCATTACCCCAACCTCACATGCCCAATGTCTTGGGGTCACACTTGACTCATATCTTTCTTTCACCCCTCACATTCAGTCCTTGGCTAAAGCCTGCCGCTTCCAACTTAAAAACATCGCTAAAATCAGCCATTTCCTTACACAAGACACAACTAAGATTTTAATCCACTCTCTCATCCTTTCCCGCCTCGAATTCTGCAACTCCATCCTATCTAGCTGCCACCTAGCTCCTTTACAATCCATAATGAACGCCTCTGCCAGGCTCATCTTCCTTACACGTCACTCTTCATCTGCCGCACCTCTCTGCCAATCCCTTCACTGGCTTCCTCTTGCTTCCAGGATTAAACACAAAATTCTTACTCTGACACACAAAGTCCTCAATTACATTGCTCCCCCCTACATCTCAGACCTTGTCTCTAGATACTCACCCGCCCAACCCCTTCGCTCCGCTCATGAGCTCCTACTCCCCTCCTCTCTTGTTACCTCCTCACATTCCCGTTTACATGATTTCTCCAGACTGGCTCCCATCTTATGGAACTCTCTGCCTCACTCCACAAGAATCTACCGTAGTTTTAAAAGCTTCAAGTGCTCCCTGAAGACTCTACTATTCAGGGATGCATACAACCTACACTAACCTTCCTATCTCCACTGCTATCCCCTTAAACCCCATAGAATGTAAGCCTATGAGCCCAGCTGTTTGTAATCCACCTTCACAAGTGCCGACTACAACAGTGCAACTCTCGGCAGGACCCTCTACCCATTTGATCCCTGTAATTGTTTTTATATACCACCTATGTTAATAGCGCTGTGGAACCCAGACACACCCATGACCCTGCACACTAGCAATCTATGACCTGCCCCTCTCAACATGACTGCCCACAAAACAGCGATGCCTACCCACTCAAGCTACGGAGTCCCTAATACCATGCCAATGTTGGGAGTTATGTAGATGTTAACCCGCTTGAGAAGAAACAGAGGTTAAGTCCAGGGAAGAAAATATGAATAAATGAGATGTGTGTTAAAGGACCAGTAAATACAGTACATCTGCATAATCAACACATGCATAATACAAAGACAATGCAATTGCACTTAGTTTAAACTTCAAATGAGTAGTATATTTTTTAATAACAATTTTCAGTTATGTCTATTTCTACTCCTCCTGTGTCATGTGACAGCTATCAGCCAATTACAAATGCATACAAGTATATTCTGCAAATTCTTGCACATGCTCAGTAGGAGCTGGTGACTCAAAAAAAGTGTAAATATAAAAAGACTGTGCACATTTTGTTAATGGAAGTAAATTGGAAAGTTATTTAAAATTGCTGCTCTATCTGAATTATAAAAGTTTAATTTTGACTTTAGTGTCCCTTTAAAACAAAATACTGTTGTCCTCCAAATTCCTCACAGAGTTCACAAAATCCCTTTTTTGTTTTAATAAGACATTAAATCCATCTTAACGGCAACAAATCCTCTAAACAGTACAAGAGAGAAACAAATATAAATAAATAGCAAAAGAAATCCATCATGAAATTCAGTGGTTCACATAAATGTATTTTCATATCTGCATTCAAAATCCAGATGCTCTTTTTATTCTATTTTTTTTAAAATTAAAAGTATTTTCAACTCTGTCACCTTTGCCAAGATCCATCATCCACTTTCTTCTTCCAACTAATCATCAAATCATCCCCACACACACCACTCTGAAAATATTGACTTTTAGCATTAAAAATGCTCCTCTACAGTTCTTTAAAGAAAACACATTTCCCTACAGTATTTGTGGATGTTCCTCTCTTTGTATGACTATTGTATGAATAATGTACAAATTGGAAAAGCAACACACAGGGATGGAAACCCAGAACCTTCGTGCTCAAGTCCAGGCAAATTTCCAGCTCTCAATTTCCACAAATATTGTTGCTTCACCCAACAAAAAACACAAACTGTTTCAAGCTATGAAAGCTGCTTCTAGCATATAAATATAGCATCTCTCCCACTAGCATCACTAGGGCTCAGCTGCCAATGTGAAGAATAAAAATAATAATCATGGAAATAAAAACTGTGCTATGCAAGAAGCAGCCCACTTTATCTGCCCCTAGAACCAGTCTGAGATCTTTTTTTTTATGATTTCTTTGTGTTTATTTCATCTGACGTCACATGCGCTGCAATCTCCCAGGAGATGGCACTAGATAAAAAAATCTTTGAGATTTTATGCTTAACACTGAAAAAAAATCTTAGCATTTTATTATCCAGGTGACAGTCTTTAGATTCTAAAATGACCATTTACCTGATGATACATTTTAAAGAAATTGAACTTTTTTTAAAAAAAAAAAAACCTCTGTTAGAGATACAGTTTTCATTTGCAGGATGAGGGTTTATGTGACTACAAAAGAATAATTATTGTGTGTTATTTAAAGGGACAGTCTACTCCAGAATTGTTATTGTTTAAAAAGATAGATAATCCCTTTATTACCCATTCCCCTGTTTTGCATAACTAACACAGTTATATTACCTCTGTGATTACCTTGTATCTCAGCCTCTACAGACTGCTCCTTAGAGCATTTCTTTTGACAGACTTGCATTTAGCCAATCAGTGCCCTCTCACTTGTAAATCCACGGCGTGGTCACAATGTTATCTGTAAACAGAAATTAGTTCAACACCTCTGAGTGTAACAAAGATAGAACCCAATAATCGAAAAAACAGAAAGGCTGATGAAATAAGTGTTAAAACTTCACCTTTAATTGAAATTCCGTGAGTAAAAAACAAAGGCACAGCACACAGACCTGACTACCGCTGACGCGTTTCCTGCCCTATTGGGCACTTCATCAGAGCTACCTAACAGGTGTGTAAGGACTCCTTAAAAACAGGATGTAAGCCCTGCACACCTGCTGCATAATTAATTATAACAAAAAATGTGAATTTTTTGTGTATATTGTGAAATAAACATCCAATCCAACGTGTAAAACAATAATAAACATTATGCATAATAAATAAACTTGAAAATATCGATCATAAACAAAAAAATATATACATTATTATACACTAAGACTATGCTTTCATATAAAATTGTATCATTCAATAGGCACATTAAAAATTACTCACGGAATTTCAATTAAAGGTGAAGTTTTAACACTTATTTCATCAGCCTTTCTGTTTTTTCGATTATTGGGTTCTATCTTTGTTACACTCAGAGGTGTTGAACTAATTTCTGTTTACTTATCATTACAAACGAGGGCTTAGCAGGGGAGCCCTTCTCAACACCTGTGTAACGAGCCGTGATGCTGCTATGAACACAGGCAGTATCTGTGACTGTTGCTACAAATTGCGCTACTAGTAGTGAATATAACAGTTCCGTTTTCCTGGATCTCATCTGACATTGGATATCATTCTCAGAATCAAGTGAGTTTGTTATTGCTAGAACGGTCTAGCTTATGTTTCATTTACAAAGATGAGTCTTGCGAATGTAAGGGGTTAACGGTTTTGGTAATCAATTGCAACAATCAACACAGGTTTACTACAATTGTTTCATAATTGGACAAAGCGATACATTGTCTCAGCTAGCACACACGAATACAATGTGCTGCTCATTTAACATTATTTTTTGCTTTTGATCCTTGTATTGAATTGCACAGCCCGAGCTGTCTGTTTGCACAATGTTATCTGTATGGCACACATGAACTTACGCTCTCTAGCTGTGAAAAACTGCCAAATGCATTGAAATAAGGAGCGGCCTTCAAGGTTTTAGAAATTAGCATATGAATCTACCTAGGTTTAGCTTTCAACAAAGAATACCAAAAGAACAAAGCAAATTTGATGATAAAAGTTTATTGGAAAGCATGTCCTGTCTGAATCATGAAAGTTTAATTTTGGCTAGACTGTCCCTTTAATACCTTGTAATTACAAGATACTTCTGTCATCTTGCTAGAAAATAACATATCAGTCAAGTCTAAAAAAAATGTTTAAAATACAATAAAGGACCATTAAATACACTAGAATTGTACAATCAACAAGAGCTTAATAAAATTCAATTTAATTCAGTTTGCCAATGAAGAGCCATATAACTGCCATCAGCCAATCACAGACTGAAACATATACTCTGTGAACTCTAGCACATGCTCTGTAATAGCTGATGCCATAGGAAGTGTGCTCTACAATCTACATGAATCATGAAAGTTTAATTTTGACTTTTGTGCCCCTTTAACATCTTGTTAGCAGCAAATTGTTTGTCCAATAGCCAAACTCTACTCACTAGCCCCATGAAGAATCCAACTTGGGCTTGAGTCTGCAGCTGACAAGGCAAGCTATGGCGATGTTAGTATGAAGTGTTTTTATTTGCAGTTCCTATATGTTAAGGGCAATTAGAAAAATACTGTATATGTAGCAGGGGTAGCCTTGATAAATCAGCATTGCACTTTTTTAGTTCTGAGAATTATAAAAACATAATTTATGCTTACCTGATAAATTTCTTTTTTTCTGGTTGGTGAGAGTCCCCGATTCATTACTGTTGGGAATTCATTACCTGGCCACTAGGAGGAGGAAAAAACACCCTACAGCAAGAGCTTTAATATCCTACCTATTTCCTGTTCCCTCACAGTATTTTGTATTGCCATGCATAGGAGGAAGTAAGAAGGATAGAAGGGTAGAGAGATGCAAACTAGAACTACCGCCACAAGTAAAGACTGGTGGGTTCTTGGACTCTCACCAACCAAAAAAAAGGAATTTATCAGGTAAGCATAAATTAAGTTTTCTTTCTTAAAGGGCCACTCAAGTCAAAATAAACTTTTATGATTCACATATAACAAGCAGTTTTGAGACACTATCCAATTTGATTTCATTATCACATTTTGCACAGTCTTTTTATATGCACATTTTCTGGGGAACAAGATCCTACAGAGCATGTGCACAAGCTCACAGGGTATACGTATACTAGTCTGTGACTGGCTGATGTCGAAAAATGGGAGAAAAAATTAATGTCAGAAAAAAAATCTACTGCTTATTTAAAATTCAAAGTAGGTGTTAAAGGGCCAGTTAACTTAGCAAATAACAAATTATGCTTACCTAATAATTTTCTTTTCTTAAGATGGAAAGAATCCACAGCTCCCCGCACGTGTTTTAAAATTATCAGGTAAGCATAATTTATGTATTTCTTCATAAATGGAAAGAGTCCGCAGCTGCATTCATTACTTTTGGGAAAACAATACCCAAGCTATAGAGGACACTGAATGCAAAAACGGGAGGGCACAATAGGCGGCCCATTCTGAGGGCACCAGACCTGAAAAACCCCACCCAACAAAATCCTGCTTCGTCCGAAGCCGAGAACAACTTTGAAAAAGAGGAATAGACCCAAGGACACTGACCCGCATATAGTCCACAAGCCTTGCTAGAGACCGCAGGAACTAGAGTCAACAGCCTCCAGGAGACACTATTACCCAGCAGTCAGTCACCAAACAATACGCCCATTACTAAAGAAAGGGAACAAGCTACCATAATCTTTCACAGAGAAGGAAAGACACTGAGAAAACATGAATGTACTTGTAAAGGGCAGCAAATCCCCCTTAAGGGACTCAAGGCGCTGGTCATCATATCAACCTCGAAAGGAGAAAGACTGAGTAGACCTCACTGGGGATCGACTTGCAACCCTCTGTTTGCTACAGTGCAGAGTAGCCACAGTGCATTAGTGTGCCGAGCTAACTGTCCAGCTAGCATGAGGAACTCCAGACCAACAGAGACCGACCAGTCTCATAGAAACAAGGGGAGGCAACTCCCAGACCATAGAAAACCAAAAACCACGGGATAAGGCCGGGAGTCTAAAACAGAGAGGATCTTCCCCCAACACAGTGCAACCGCACTCTAAAAAGCAACTGAAGATGAAGGTCCCCAAGTCGCAAAAAGGTAGCTCAGAAATCCAAAATATTAGGAAACGAAACCTCGTGCAGCAAGCTTATATAGGTCTGACGAACAACACCTGAAGCAAAAACACTGCACGCTGCAGTCATCTAAAAATTACTCTGAAACTTAAAAACTTGCAGGGCAAGCAGAAAGCAGCTGAAGATAGGATCCTTCAGATTGCAAAGTATCCACTAACCAACGGAAAACGTTGCAGGCTATCTAAGAGCCGCCAGTCCTTCCCACAAATTCTGAACATGGAGAAAGGAGAACCTCAAAAGGCTTACAGTACCTCGAATGCTCCAAGGACGAACTTAGCAGAGCAACAGATCTCAGATCCTGCTCCAACACCGGACCAGCCCAAGCAACAGACATGTCTAATAGACAGGGGGGACAGAAAGACCCCAACCACAAGCCCCCAGGGAATGGAAAGCAAAAAAGGGGAAACTCACCCACCCCAACAGAGCTTGGATGCCAACCCAATCCGCTCTTCCAAAATAAGGCACTCCCAAGGAGAACCTCCTGGGACCTGGAACAGAAAAAAGTGCATTAGACCCATAGGAAGACCTGTCACAGCTCTCTTAGACAGTCTCTACGTAGAGAGATCAAATTCCAAACGGTGGAACAGAGCCCACAGAGCAGCAGATGCTGCCCCTTACAGAGATAAGCCACCTGATCCAACCTCCTACCCACAGGGCAGGACAAAGACCATCCAGAGCGAGGAACCCCAGCTCATAAGGAAGACAAACTATCCCCCTCAAAAGGGAAGGGCAGAGATAAGAACAGCATACATTTCCCCAAGACATGAAGCCATAGTATGATCAAAACATGGACCGAATAAAAAATCAACCAGACACCACTGTTGACCCAACAGAGAAAAAACTCCCCATGAAGAGGAGCACACTCCATCCGAAGGACAAGTCAGGCCTTAAAGTTGATAATCAGTACCGAAGGTAGATGTGAACTCTGGCCTTCCTGCTTGCAAGCCCAATGAGCTAGTCCCTATGTCGCAACATAGGGTCCCTGAAAAAACTGGGTCGTCCCGAACCTGTCCACAGGATCATAAGTCTCCAGACATCCAAGAAGGATCCAAGACAAGAACCCTGGACTCGGGACCTAGAATCATCCTAGAACAAATGACACCCCCAGGGAACACAAGATATCCCATCTGAAAAAATCAGACCTCACAGGGGATGAGAACTGGGAAACCCGGAGAACGGGTACAGGACTCGCTCGTAATTCCCAGCCCAAAGGGAAGAGAACACCCTTAGCCGGATGTCAACTTCCCCCCAACAAGGTCACGCAATGTCTCTAGAGCCCAAAGGCCCAAAGGGCAACACTAAGGGAAATGAGAACGAAAACACAGTCACCCGAAAGAGAGTAGAAGAAAGGCTTGTCTCCATAATCCTTTTAGATTAACATTCCAGAGGACTACACCCAAGAGAGAAGAATGCAAAGCATCCCGAACCCAGGCAGAAAAACATCCCCTAAGCAAAAAGCTTGGAAAAATTGACAACACCTCCTATCGCCCCTGATATGGAGACGACTAACTCCAGAAGGAAGACAGAGCTTCACGGCTTTCACTTCCAAATTAAGCGGCCAAAGCCGCCAGAAAAACGGGACAAAGTCCAGAAAGTCTCGACCCAAAGGAAGAGAACCTCTAAAAAGGAACAAGTCATAAAAGGACACTTCCAAAGAGACCATGAAATGGACGGACCCTCAAGTCCTCTCAGGATGCTAGTTGAAGCTTGTAAAATAAAACAAGAAAACACAAGAAAACACAAATCATATTGTGATCACTAGGCGCCCTCACCAGACCAACCGGACATAAAAAGGCACCACGTGTCTGAACAAAGACAGATGGATTTGTACCCAGTCAGGACTAGCCTAAAACCAAGGGCCCCAGCACTGTCAAGGCCACATAGAGTCTCCCCCGAGATGGAGGGATAAAGAACAGACTTTTGTTAACAGTGCGACCACAAAATCGCCAGTATCAATTCCAGAGAAGAAAGTTCCCGAAGGAAACATCACACCACAACCTGAGCTTAATAAAAATAAATCTTTTATGAAGATAAAAGGTAAGGCAACCCGTAGGTTATCACCTAGGACCCCGCAGGACAAGCCCAACAAGGGTCCGAGACTTCCAAGCTCAGAACTGGAACAGGATACACAAATAACAAAGACTATAAGAAGATTACTTCATTCCCTTATGTCTATGCATGCAAGCCGGTCGAAGATTAAGACTGAGAATCCCCAGACCTATTAAGAGTGGGGATCCAGCAGCGCCAAAAAAGTACCTTAGTAGAACACAAAGGCACACCAGTCTATAACGAAAGGCGCAACATATCTCCCCCGGGACAAAAGAAACACCGGCCCTGAAGGTTGACCCCTTGAGGCCTCAGGAGTAGTCGCTCCCCCCGGAGGGCTGAACTGGACCAGGCGATCCCACGCCTGATGAGCCCCGGTAAACGGAACAAGGAGAATATTGTAAGCACACTCCCGGGAGGTGAGGTGCAGATGCGCCAGCGCCAAAGATATGGCCATGCAAAACCATGTCCTAACCTCCGATGGCAACAGGCCACACTCCATAGAAGGATAAGTAGTGTTTGGGTTACCTGCGTGCGTAGTAAGAGTTGGTGGTAGGGAACTCTTCTTGTGGAAAATAGAATCCCCAGAGGCGGATGGCTCAGTGGCACCTGATTCCCCGATCCCGAGGAACAGAGCACTCTAAAACGGCATTCGGAACATAACTGATGGGCATGTATCACCCAGGCCAATTCATATTCTTCGCAAGAAGTACAGTCTGAATCAGAGACATCCGTCTCCAAAAAAATCAGAATCCTCCATAAAACTGGGACACTGAATAAAAAATAGACCAATAAGAAAAATCTAAATGGCACCTTACACCCCCAATGCTTGGGGCACTCACCACCTCCAGAGAACCAAACACCAGCGGACCAGGATTTCTCCATCACCACACGGTCAGGAATGCGGAAATGGAGTCAAAAGGTAAACCGTGCAGTCCATGCAAAAGCATGCCCGACCGTAAAGGCCGCGTCTTTAGACATAGGCCGTTATGTTCCAAAATAGCCATAAGCCGAAGCAACACTACACAGTAGCAGACAGAATCACATAACAAACATGATTATAAACCCCCCTGTTCAATAACCCTTCTCAGGAGATATTAACCCTTGATTCCTAGATAGAAAAAGAAGCCTCACTGAGACCCTATGTTAACTTTATCCCCGAAAGGTTGTAGCCCCTCTCGGATAAACAGTTGAAATTACAATACATCCATGATGAAAGTAAAAATGAAACGATCTTACCGGAATCTAGGCCGTGGAACAGGAACACGGCCCTTCAAGTGTCTTCTGCTATGGACTTGAGAGAAAAAAGCAGGCAGTGAAACTCATCAATGCTGATTGTTTGTGGAGCTGTTAATATGAGTCGGGATGGTTTCACAGAAAGACTCTCCCTGCATCTCCGGACTCTAACTTTCACCCATGCTCTCACTGAGAGGCTGACAGGACTACTTAAAACTCGAGTCCCATGAGACCCTCCATATACCCTCCATAAGAGACTATCGAAAAGCCTTTGGCTGGGGTGTCTTTGTCTCCTCCTGGTGGACAGAAAAAATGTTATAAAATACTGGACATAGTGGAGAATTATATAACATTAGCTTAGCGCCAGGTTTCTAAAGCAAATTGTTAGATAGATATTTAGCAAAGAAAACAGAACGCTGATCCTGGCTCTACTGAGCGGGTCTGTTTTCTTCTGCTAAGCGCATAGCGGGCATGCTGTCTAGTCACAGCACGCCAGATCGTGCTATTAAAATCAATGTAGCTTGCTCCCGCTCTGGTCTGGTAGTGGGAGCGAGCTACATTGAATTTAATAGCGCGATCGGGCCGGCTGTGATTAGACAGAGTGCCCAGATGCACTTAGGAGAAGAAAACAGACCCGCTCAGTAGAGCCAGGAGCGGCTTTCCGTTTTCTTTGCTAAATATCTATCTAACAATTTGCTTTAGAAACCTGCCGCTAAGCTAATGTTATATAATTCTGCACTATGTGCAGAATTATATAACATTATTTCCTAGGTTTACTGGCCCTTTAAATAATGTGTCTTTTTATTATGCACTTGTAAATTATGCAATTCTACTGCATTGAGTTGGTAAGAGTCTACGATTCCTTACTGTTGGAAACCAATACCCAAGCCGTGGAGTCCACAATGAACCCAGGTGGGAAAAATACAGAGGGACAGGCCTTCCTATCAAAAGATGCTACCACCAAAACAAACACCTCAGACTGGTAAATCTTTTGAAAGTGTGCCAAAAATACGATGTTGCGGTCTTGAAATTTGATCTACCGAAGCCTCATTCTTTGAGAACAGCAGAAACAGCCTTGTCCTGGTGAAACACCAAATAAGGCGAGACACAAGAAAAAGATGACTATTCCGATACTCTACGAGTAGATAGCAAAGAAAAACAATACATTCCAAGATAACATTTGAATATACAGACCATGCATCGGTTCAAAGGTGAATGCTGCAAATCATGGAGAACCAAATTTGAGCTACATTAAGAAGAAACAGAGCTTATGACCAGTCCAGTAAAATTAAGGCCTGAATAAAACGAAAGAATATCAGGAAGACCAGCAAGTTTCCAATGGAATAACACAATAAAAAACAAACAGATAGGATCGCTAAAGTGCTGGCTGATAAATCCTTATCTAATACATCCATAAGGAATTGTAAG
The DNA here is from genome assembly GCF_027579735.1 of Bombina bombina. Classification (NCBI taxonomy): domain Eukaryota; kingdom Metazoa; phylum Chordata; class Amphibia; order Anura; family Bombinatoridae; genus Bombina; species Bombina bombina. The sequence goes on from NC_069500.1 coordinate 363,879,125, forward strand.
ATTCGAGGAATTTAAACACAATAACACAAAAATCCCAGATCAGAACACCAAGCTAAATACAACTTCTATATTTCAAGTGCAAGAACTTTGTAGTGACAGGCTTGTGAACCTGAAACAGAGTCGGAAAAATAAAACTTAGCATTCCATCTCCAAACAGTCAATCTCAGGATTAAAAATTCTATAAAGGAAGGTACCCTGAAAGTAGGACTGACAAAAGAAGACTATGCCTCGAAAAGGCCCTGGACATCTGGACGAGATCCGCAGACCACATCCTCCGAAGACAACCGGGAGCTATGAATGTTGCCAACATTTTCTCCTGCTTGATCCGGACAATTTACCCTTGGAAAAAGCACAACTGGAGGCAAAAGATAAGCCAACTTATAAGACCAAGGCACTGCTATGGCATCTAACAGCTCCATCTGAGGTTCTCAAGAACTCAACCCATTTCTGTGAAGCTTAACTAAACGGGAGTCACCGTGATAATACTATCACTGGGCTCCTATAGGAGGCGCTTATATCTGGTGTAGATAATAATAAAATATTAGTGCATAAAAATGTAGAAAACGGCTGGCAATGATACAGATGACAATGTTTTACACTAGTATGCCAACACAAATCAGAAATTATGAGAAATAAACAAAATAAAATAAAAATATAAAATGTATACGAATCAAATGGTGTATGCAACCCAATCTGGAAAGTCCAGCGAGTCTCTTCAAATGTCCATCAGTACTTGAACAGGCTGCTCTCTGTCTTCACCCAACTGGATGATGTATTCTATGATGCAAAACAAAAAACAAAAACAGAGGCGCCACATGTGTGGATCAATATAACCAGAAATCCAGTAAAGGAGTAGAATAAGGGTACTCACAAACGAGGCGGCACTCTCTTGTGCCAGTAGAGGCAGGCTGGTTTTCAACAGCAAACCAGCTGGCTGTGTGTCTCCCAAATCGATAAAGAATGCTTGTCTCCTGGATGTCAAACGCCGGCCAAAAAACTGCAGTGGAAGGAGGAGGAAGAGCTATGGTGCCCTTAGGTTACTGTTATGGGGATAGTAACACCAACACCAGACTTATGTAAAAGTATAAAATCAGTTTTTTATTATACACAATAAAAATACCAAATGGTATAACAAATTACAGCTGGGTGATGACAAACTATCTCCCCATAGACCATACAATATAGCGACGCGTTTCTCGGGGAACACCCCGTTTCCTCAGGCTTGTATGTATGTTGTATGCATAAATGCCCTTTATATAGGGCTCAGTAACCTAATGTTCAAATGAACCCTCCCCTTCCTTTATCCGAATTGACCTATCATGTCCTTCCTTTCCAAACACTCCCCATTGTTGTGAAGATGTAACAATACTTAGTTCTAATTATATATCGTGATTAGATTTGAATTCATACAGATTCATATGCCTATGTGTCCCTGATAGTAATATGTAAATAAGCAATTGGATCGTTAGTTACCGATCTCGATCATCCGCTATGTGTAATATAATTGTAGTGAGAAGACTGACATGAGTTCCATACCTAGCCAATTGGGTTACGGCCATATCGGGGGCCTGTTCTAACATTGCGATCCCATTGGTTACACTCTCGGCTGTATGGCATGGCAATCCCATTGGTTACGCTCTGGACTGTGTATTGTGTTGTCATGACATAATGTCATGTGATCGGTAGTGTGGCTAATAGCTGTAGCATATAATGTTGTCATGACGTAATGTCATGTGATCAGGGGTGTGCCCAATTGCTGTTGCCGTGCTTCCGACGTCCATACGGAATGACGCATGATCACATGATCACTACGGCCCGAATCTATATAGCTTTATAGTGTTGTGGTAGCTAAGGGCGATATGATTACGCCCATATCTAAATCTAGAGCCAGTGACCAAGCGCCACCGTAACCCATATCCTGCTATTGGCCATAAATATTTCGCTGGTGTCAAACCAACAGTAATATATGAAAACTATAAATTAGTGAGTGTGTTACACTAGTAGTACGACTGACAATTATGAATCCAAGACAATCCAACATAGATGTGGAAAAAGACAAATTAGTAGTGTAGTAGTAAAATTAATTTTTCTTATCAATTGGTGGAATTATAAAACTAGACTCCGGAACTACAGGATACACTATAAATAAGTGGTTAGTGTTCCGAGGTCAATGTGTTGCCTTAATAAATAGTATTGTGTATAGTATAAAAGGAATAGATTCGGGCCGTAGTGATCATGTGATCATGCGTCATTCCGTATGGACGTCGGAAGCACGGCAACAGCAATTGGGCACACCCCCGATCACATGACATTACGTCATGACAACATTATATGCTACAGCTATTAGCCACACTACCGATCACATGACATTATGTCATGACAACACAATACACAGTCCAGAGCGTAACCAATGGGATTGCCATGCCATACAGCCGAGAGTGTAACCAATGGGATCGCAATGTTAGAACAGGCCCCCGATATGGCCGTAACCCAATTGGCTAGGTATGGAACTCATGTCAGTCTTCTCACTACAATTATATTACACATAGCGGATGATCGAGATCGGTAACTAACGATCCAATTGCTTATTTACATATTACTATCAGGGACACATAGGTATATGAATCTGTATGAATTCAAATCTAATCACGATATATAATTAGAACTAAGTATTGTTACATCTTCACAACAATGGGGAGTGTTTGGAAAGGAAGGACATGATAGGTCAATTCGGATAAAGGAAGGGGAGGGTTCATTTGAACATTAGGTTACTGAGCCCTATATAAAGGGCATTTTTGCATACAACATACATACAAGCCTGAGGAAACGGGGTGTTCCCCGAGAAACGCGTCGCTATATTGTATGGTCTATGGGGAGATAGTTTGTCATCACCCAGCTGTAATTTGTTATACCATTTGGTATTTTTATTGTGTATAATAAAAAACTGATTTTATACTTTTACATAAGTCTGGTGTTGGTGTTACTATCCCCATAACAGTAACCTAAGGGCACCATAGCTCTTCCTCCTCCTTCCACTGCAGTTTTTTGGCCGGCGTTTGACATCCAGGAGACAACCATTCTTTATCGATTTGGGAGACACACAGCCAGCTGGTTTGCTGTTGAAAACCAGCCTGCCTCTACTGGCACAAGAGAGTGCCGCCTCGTTTGTGAGTACCCTTATTCTACTCCTTTACTGGATTTCTGGTTATATTGATCCACACATGTGGCGCCTCTGTTTTTTTTTTTTTTTGTTGTTTTTTTTTTGTTTTTTTGTTTCTGCGAAGCTTGTAGTATAGATGAGATGCCATTGATCTATCTCTGGAAATAGCCCAGCAAAAAATGAACTGGGTGAAAATCTTCAGATTTAAGGACCAGTTCTCTGAATGGAAGATGTGACAACTCAAACAGTCCGCTTTCCAGTGGTTGACTCCGGAAATGAGAAAAGCTGAAATAGTGCAGTGATGAGTCTCAACCCAAATAAAAAAACAAAATACTTCTTTGACCACTAGAGAACTGTGGGTACCACTTTGAATGATGTAGGCCACTACCTTGATATTGTCAGATCCCTGGATAGCGCTTGCTGATTGGTGGCTACATTTAGCCACCAATCAGGAAGCGCTACCCAGGTACTGAACCAAAAATGGGTCGGCTCCTAAGCTTTACATTTCTGCTTTTCAAATAAAGATACCATGAGAAAGAAAAGATATTGATAATAGGAGTACATTAGAAAGTTGCTTAAAATCTCATGCTCTATCTGAATCATAAAATAAAACATTTGGGTTTAGTATCCCTTTAAGGTTTCACTGTGGAAAAACTAGGACCATTTCTTTATTCAGCATTCAATGTACTGCACTTAAACTGATTTCTTGTCAGATTTTACGAGCCAGAAAGAGGACTAAAATCAACCAACTTTTTCCAATGTATGTTTTGCACAAACCTAATTTTCACGTCATGTTAGTGTGCAATGTGTTCAATTTTGTACCCAATGATGATATTGCCCTACTTTGTATTTAGATGGCTAGAATTAACTATTTTTTTTTACAGAATCCTGCTATTAAAAATAGTTAATCACCTGCTCTAATGTCCCTGCCTCTTTATCAGATGGGTTTTATGAATATAAAAATGTTGTGACAAATACCTTTCATTCTCATCTCCGCTTCTAAGGTGACAACTCTAGAAATGTTCTCAGAAATACTGCCAATCCAAAAGAAGCCACAAAATAAAAATGTTTATTTGCAATAGCCGTGGTACATTAAATATAAATTCCACTGATCTCTAAAAGCCATAAATTGCTTTAACTATGAACATTGATTGCATCTTATATACTCTGATATGTAAGACTGGCTGAATGCATTCAGGCACTTTATTTTTCTAAGCTGTTACTGACCTTTTGTCAGAATTTCTTGAAATAGAAGACTCAAAAACAAGCTGTTAATGGATGCAAAAAATGAAATAATCCTACATATGTATCTATCCATATTTATATATTTATCAGATTTCTGCAAAAACATTCTCTTTGGTATTACCCAAATTAAGCAGATTTTCTGCTGAAATTTCACTCCATCAGAGTAGGGTGATGCTCTCAGATATCCTGGTTCTTGGACCTTTCACAGTAAAACCTCTGATTTCACCCAAGGACTGCACTCCAGGACTGCAGACTCAAAATACCCTCTTCAGGATTGCTAGTCCAACGACTTTTCTTAGGCGCTTCTGGGACAAGATCTTATACTTTGGCCAGTAGTGCCTGCAGCCGCCCAGAATGTACATCTGGGAGACTGATAAGACACAGACACATTGTTTTCTCAAAACCAACCATACACCCCTGAGAGTTTAGTTTTTTGACATGGCTGAGAAACCAGCAACACATATTTACATGTTTAGGGCAAGGTGGTACTACACTCATTGTTTGACTTCAATCTATTTTATGTTTTTCTAGTGAATTCTATAATTTTAAATATTTAATATATTCCATAAATATTTAACCAAGAATTTGAGGATAGCCACTTAAAAATGTCTGAATAAACTGTTGGTTATGGGCACACTTATGCACAGCTTGGTAATGTCACTAATGCCATTACCCTTTCCCTGGTGATCTACTCCTAGTAAAGCATCAATAACTCCAATGTTCCAACTGGCCTGGTAGGACCATGCAAACCACCCAATCATAACCTCATCAGAGTTCATCAGGAGATAGGACAAGAGGTGAGTTTCAAAGATTAAACATTCTGCTATATTTATGTGGCATACAGGGTTAATCACTGCCTTGTATGCATCAGTCAGAGTTTCTTTATATGTGTCTGGCATAAAGCATTAAACTCCAGCAGGGTAATTAATTAGTGATATATGTAATGAAAATGAATCACTTATATATGTGCCTCAAAGAATGTCAATAAAGCACGGATTTACAGAATGGGTTATTCGCTGACTTATATGTGCATGCTAGAAGTGCAGTAATTAATTACAGCAGATATATGTGACTCACAGAAGGGGTTAATCACTGCATTGCATGTAGCTCATATTAGATCTAGAAGTGACTGGCAGAAGAAGTAAACCAGTCAGCTAAACATGTAACTCATACAAGCGATTATTCCGTTATTATTGTCTGGCTGACAGGGGTAATCGCTGTGTGTCTGAGAGGAGTTATTATCTTTTGTGAGAAATAAAGCAAACCTGATATAAAATAGGTGGAAGATATGACATTGGGATGAAGATGTCTATGTCCAGGACAACACAACCCTAAATATATAATTGTGGGAAGCATATTTATAGACGAGTAAAGAAACACATTTTGTCTATTAATTCTTTTAAGGGAGTCCATTAGGTCTTTGCATAGTTTAAATATGCCTACAAGTTACTACATACAGTAAATACACATTCCTCTGATATCTCAGACACAAACATTTTACTTCATATCCCTTGAATCTCACATTCCACACTTTATCCAAACACAGTTTGGAAGTATAATTACCTAGGAGACTATATGGTCTTAGACCAAACTCTACTTGCCATAAACTTACCAGCTACACAAACTTCTCTAGGTTGTGCCCAGCTTTTTACTATTCTAAATATAAAAAGAAAAACATACCTGGTAGTTTTTATTCAAAATAATACTTAGGTTTTTTTTTTGTTTTTTTTAATCCATTTTAAAATATTTTTTTAATCACAAGGTTTCCTGCCATATCTTTATTATTTTTATTTTGAATAACTAGTTGATACCAGTGCCCATCATAAATCCACTTCCACACCTCCAACACATTGCCCTATAAATATGAAATTGTCCCAATGAGTTATTTTTATTTATTTTTATGTTATTTGTAGAGAGCCAACAGATGAAACGGCGCTATAAGCATAGTTTTGATAGGCAAGGTAGCATTTATAGGGAAAAAAGGGGGTAGAGGGCCCTGCCAAGAGTTGTACTGTTGTTAATCAGCTCTCATGAAGGTGATCTACAAACATCTGGACTCGTAGACTTACATGCTAATGGGGCAAGGATTTAAAAAAGGAGGAGGAGAGGAACTGAGGTTAGAAAATGGTTATTGTATGTTGTATGCATCCCTGAACAGTAGAGTCTATAAAGAGCACATGAAACTTTCAAAACTAGGGGGGGGGAGTCTTGTGGAGAGAGGCAGAGAGTTCCACAAAATAAGGGCCAGTCTGGAGAAGTCCTGTAGACAGGAATGTGAGGAGGTAACAAGAGAGGAGGAGAGAAAGAGGTCATGAGTAGAGCAAGGGGGATGGGAGGGAGATATCTGGACACAAGGACTGAGATATAGGGGGGAGCAGTGTTATTGAGAACTTGCATGTCAGAGTCAGAATTTTGTGTTTAATCCTGGAGGCAAGAGGAAGCCAGTGAAGGGATTGGCAGAGAGGTGCGGCAGATGAAGAGTGATGTTTAAGGAAGATCAATCTGGCAGAGGCTTTGTTAAGGAGATAGACGACCGCTAGGGAGACCAGAGAAGATGGAGTTGCAATAGTCAAGGTGGGAAATAAGGGATTAGATTAAAATCTTAGTTGTGTCTTATGTGAGGAAGTGTCACATTTTGGAGATGTTTTTAAGGTGGAAATGGCAGAAGTTCACTAAAGACTAGATGTAAGGAGTGAAAGAAAGATCTGAGTCAAGTGTGACCCGAAGATATTAGGCATGCAGGGCTGGGGTAATGATGTTATCAACACTTATAGAAAGATGGGGTGGAGATTTTGGAAGGGGGGAAATAAGGAGCTCGGTTTTGGAGAGATTTAGCTTAGGATAGCAAGAGGACATCCAGAATGAAAATATTAGAAAGACAGTTAGTGACATGAGTTAGCAATGAAGGGGATAGGTCTGGTGCAGAGAGCTGGATTTGGGTGCCATCAGTATACAAATTATATTGAGTCCTGCAGGACTTTATTAAGGAACCTAATAATGATGTATAGAGAAGAGAACGGGACCAAGGACAGAGCCTTGTGGTACCCAACGGAAAGTGGTAAAGTGGTACGGTTAGACAGGTAGGAAGAGGACAAGAGGGCTCTGTCACAAATGCCAAAAGATTTGAGGGTTTTGAGCAAAATAGGATGGCCAACAGTATCAAAGGCTGCAGACAGATCAAGAAGGATTAACAGAGAGAAGTGGTCTTTCAATTTTGCTGTAAGTAGATCAATTAGTTACCTTAATTATTGTTGTCTCTGAGAAGTGTTGGGGGAGAAATCCAGATTGCAATGGGTCAAAGTTTTTTTTTTTGTGTGTCTAGGGCAGGGTGTGGGGTAGGGTCGTCGACCCTCTCTTATTTTCCGGGATCTGCCTTATTTGACCAAACTTTTTTAGCCTCACATGCTTCCTTTGCTCTTAGAACAATTTTTTTCTTCTTATTTTATGTAATATGTAACATGCAAAGCCTTAATTTCAAACATTGTTGAAGACTGTGTGAATGAAGATGTTTTGTAAGAGGAATTTTGTTGTACCAAACTGTGTCAAATTGTAAAATAAAATGTGTTTTTTCAGTAACTACTGTATAATTTGTCAGTTTCCTTAGTCTCCCTTATTTTCTTCAAAAGAAGTTGGCAACCCTAGTGTGGGGTTGAGCAGCCATAGTATGTGACGTGCAATCTGTGTATGCTGTCTGCACAGTCTGGGTTTTAAAAAGATAACATGCTATTGTAGTATCTATGTATGTGCTATCAGCAGTCTCATAATAATTATAACAACAACAACTTATATAGTGCTTTTCTCATGATTGGACTCAAAGTTCTTTACACATGGTACATTTACATAACAGGGTTTGAAGTTAGACATTGGAGTCTTGAAGAGCTTGTATGAACAACTAGGTCTTAAATCTTTCTTTAAAAATGTCCAGGGAAGGGGCTTCTTTCACAGTGTTGGGGAGAATGTTCCATAGAGATAAAGTAGTATGACTAAAAGCTTGAAGACAATCTATTTGATTAATTCTTGGCACATTTAGCTTCAGGGCACATGCTGATGGAAGACTTGAGACATAGGACATCAGTAATCTTTTAAGATAGATTGGCCCTGAATGTGGAAAGCTTTGTAAGATAGCAGCCTCTCTTGAATCGAATGTGCCATTTTATTGGCAACCAGAGCAGGGAGGGTGGGTGTCGTATGGCAGAATTTGACTGGCTAATTAGCTGCCTTTCTGTGGTGTTTTGTACCAGCTGAAGGCATTGGGGTGGTTTTTTGAAAGACCATAATAGAGTGCATTGCAATAGTCCAAACGCAATGTCATCAAAGCATGGATGCTTGTGGGAAGATCATCTGAAGGAATCAGGTGCTTGATCCTGGCTATATTCTTTAAATGAAAGAATGAGGTGTGAAATGTGACTGATATAGGATGTTTAAGGGAAAGTTCACTCAAGCAGGTTTGTAGTTTTGATTCTCCCACATTCTAGACCAATTAGTTGATCTTGTTGCAGCTTAGTTTTCATCATGTGACCACTGCCCATCACCAGTTTCTCTGTTTTGTCTGGGGTGCTGTGCATATACTCACGTGCATGCTGACGCAATAGGGCAGGAGGAATGTAAATAATATAAGACATCTGTAACGCTTACAGTTCTACTAACAAACATTCTGTATGAGTGCTTAACTTTCAAATAAACTGCCATATTTGGAAGGGTATGTTCAGCATAAAATGTATTTTTAAACATAAAGATTAAAAACAAGATTGTAAAATGTAACTTTAGTGATTCAGATAGAGCATGGCAATTTAAAAATATAAATAAATAAAAATATTTCGTTCTCTTCATATCCTCTGTTGAAGAGCAAACCTAAGTAGGCTCAGGAGAGTGTATGCCTTGAACCTTATATTTCAGAAATGTTTGCATCATGTCTGTAACAATACATTGTTGCAAACTGCCATATAGTGCACACTTCTGAGTGTATCTTTTACAATTGTTTGTTTGCACTAACTCTTTTACAGACGGATACTTTTTTTTCTGCAAGAGTTAGTTCAAACAAACCGTTGTAAAAGGACAGCTGCTCATTCTTGGAGAAGTGTGCTTTGCCTTTTTATATACACACTTTCTGAGGCACCAGTTACAACTAAGCCTGAAACGGGGGACTAGGAAATAAAAATGCCAGAAAAAAATTGTATATGTTATTGACAAAGTCTTTTTATTATGCATTTCACATTTCTTTGACAGGTTTAAAAGGCCATTAAAGACACATTTTAACTGCACATCGGTACATATTACTTTTCAACAAATAATGCCAAGAGAACAAAGTAAATTTGAAAATACAAGTGAAGTTAAAAGTGTACTATAATTACATAATCTGAGTCATGCAAATTTAATTTTAACTTTCATTACCAGTCTACTGTTAGTAATACACTTTTTACCTCTATGATTTACCTTGTATCTAAGCCTCCCCCATACATCAGTGCTTTTTACAAACTTGCATTTCAGCCATATAGAGCTGACTCATGCATAACTCCACAGGAGTGAGCACAATATTCTCTATATGGCACACATGAACTAACATTGCCTTGGCTGTGAAAAGCTAATACAATGCACTGAGATAAGAGGCAGCATTCAAGGGCTTAGAAATCAGTTTATAAGCCTACCTAGAATTAGCCTTCAACAAAGAATACCAAGAAGAAAAAAAAATATGTTTACCTGATAAATTTCTTTCTTTCCGGATTTGGAGAGTCCACAATGTCATTCCAATTACTAGTGGGAATATCATTCCTGGCCAGCAGGAGGCGGCAAAGAGCACCACAGCAAAGCTGTTAAGTGTCACTTCCCTTAGCCATAACCCTTAGTCATTCAGTCGAAGAGAAATGGAAAAAGAAGATAACACAAAGGTGTAGAGGTGCCTGAAGTTTAGAAAAAAATACCGTCTAAATTACCGGGTGGGGTTGTGGACTCTCTATGTCCGGAAAGAAAGAAATGTATTTTCTTTCCTAAGACATGGAGAGTCTACAACGTCATTCCAATTACTAGTGGGAACCAATACCCAAACTAGAGGGGTAATTGGAATGATGTTGTGGACTCACCATGTCTTTGGAAAGAAAAGCAAATTTGATGAGAAAAGTAAATTGGAAAGTTGTTTAAAATTGTATGTCCTTTATGCATCATGAAAGTTTCATTTTGACTTTACTGTGCCTTTAAAGGGCTTCTTAAAAACATGCAGCTGCAGTACAGGCATTTCATAATAGAATTTGCCTTTCTGCAGTAAACGTTCCTTGACAGAAAGTACAGGTGATCATCAGCTTCTTAGCTTTAGCTCCACAGGCATAGCATGTACAAAAGGATCCTCAGAATTGCATGAAACAGTCCAGAGCAAACAACCAAACCAAATTTGTCTCCAGCCAATCCAGTTGCTCTTATTTGCAGGTTAGCAAAAAAAAAAAAAGGTTCATAGTTAATTACAAATTCCTTCCCCTTGCATCATGTGACACCTATCAGCCAATCACAAACTGCATATACATAAACTGGATGAATATCAGGAAGGAGGTCTAATAGTTTACAGCTAAATTGGTGATTATATTAGAATTCTTGAGACATAGGTACCCTTGCTGAATGGTTTATGTATACATACACACATATACATACACATGCACGCACAAACACACACATATCTCTATAGTTTAAAGAAAAGAAAAACGTACTAACCCAAATGGAAAAAGTTCCTAGTCCACTAAACATAAAAGATGAAAAAACAAAAACAATAAAAAACTATTTATTTTTATTTGTCCACTGCAATTTTTTTTTTTTTACATTTTTTCAAGGTTTAACGCAATAAAAGCTAAGATTAGTTAAAGCCTGAAATAATAATAAAAGTACAAGAATGATGTAATCTTAGTGGGATTTAGGGAATTTGCCTAAATCATATGGAAAGATGCAAAAGAGTTGATGTAACAATGGAAAACAGTTGACTGGAAAGCAATATAAGTGAGATAAGAGCAACAACGGTAACTATGTATTCAAACAAGTTGCTAATGAGGAACAAGGCAAGCAATTAGGACAGAGATTCTCAGTCAGGGTATTTTGGGGCATAGGTGAAAAAAAGGAAGATAAATAAGTATCTAGTGAATTTGAGAAGGCTTACTATACAAAATACGCCTGCAACAATCTAATTTAACCCTTTTTTTGGTGCTCCGGTGAGCCTAGGTGAATGCGAACAGAGTAGGAGAATTATACAGTTGAAGTTGCCCATTTTAGGTGCATTTTTTTAGATGATAAATAAGGGCATTAATTTGTGTGTGCATTTTTAGGTGCAAATATACAAGAAAATCAATGATAAATCTAGCTCCAAGAATGTTGTCTCTCCTATGAAAATGTGCACAAGGAGGTGCTGAAGTTACTTATTCAAGCTCAGTAGGGCTGCATGCATGTGATCTAAGCAAAGCCACCAATCACCTGCAGGGTACATGCACACAGCCTGCTTAAAGGGACAGTCTACATCAAAATTGTTATTGTTTAAAAAGATAGAAAATACCTTTACTACCCATTCCCCAGCTTTGCACAACCAACATTGTTATATTAAAGGGACACTGAACCCAAATTTTTTCTTTCGTGATTCAGATAGAGCATGCAATTTTAAGCAACTTTCTAATTTACTCCTTTTTATCAATTTTCTTCATTCTCTTGGTTTCTTTATTTGAACTGCACGAATGTAAGTTTAGATGCCGGCCCATTTTTAGTGAACAACCTGGGTTGTCCTTGCTGATTTGGTGGATAAATTCATCCACCAATAAAAAAGTGCTGTCCACAGTTCTGAAACAAAAACTTAGATGCCTTCTTTTTCAAAGATAGCAAGAGAAGAAAGAAAAATTGATAATAGGAGTACATTAGAAAGTTGCTTAAAATTGCATGCTCTATCTGAATCACAAAAGAAAAAATTTGGGTTCAGTGTCCCTTTAATATACATTATAACTTTAAACCTCTAAAGTTCAGCCTGTTTCTAAGCCACTACAGACAGCCTCTTATCACATGCTTTTTTATTAGCTTTTCACAACAAGAGACTACTAGTTCATGAGGGCCATATAGATAACATTGTGCTCTCTCCGGTGGAGTTATTTAAAAGTCAGCACAACAGCACTAAATGGCTAAAATGCAAGTCAATAGATAATAAATAAAAAGTCATGTGATCATGGGGCTGTCAGAAGAGGCTTAGATACAAGGTAATCACAGAGGTAAAAAGTAAATTAATATAACTGTGTTGGTTATGTAAAACTGGGGAATGGGTAATAAAGGGATTATCTATCTTTTAAAACAAATATTCTGGTGTAGACTGTCCCTTTAATCACAATGCTAAATATGCTAAACTGCAGATGACTGGGCACAATCTGTCCTAGTCTGATGAAACATAAAGCATAGGATGAGGGAGTTATGCAGTCATCTTAAAGGGGCATCATTCTGTTGCAAAAATGACATGCACAAAATGCCTGAGCTCCTGTTTATCTACCAGAAAATTTCCAGTTTGGAAGCTGCAATGCTAGTGGCACTTGAGCAGGATTTAAAACTGTGTTAGTAATGCAAATAATAATAATGTTCTGAAATGTGATATATCAGAATATCCTTTTAAGGAAATAGTCAACTCTGTATTCAACTCTGTTCCCTTGTCATACATACATGGCAAGAAAGCAGCATTATAGGTCAAATATATATTTCACTCCGACCCAAATGGTTAACCCTTTAACTGCTGAGCCGCTTACACCCCTGTGCTGAGCAGTGTTTAAATGCTGCTTATATATAGGCCCTGTAGGCCATTTTTCAGCAAGAAACCCACACTTTTTTTCATTTTTAAAGAAATCTCAGCAGATTCAAACTATACCATTATTTTATGTATATAGCATGACATGTTAGAAACCTGCAACAAAAAGTGTAAAAATATGCAATTTTTTTTAAAATTAAATTTTTAATAAACATGGTTATAATCAATAGTGTGTGTTTTCCCCTAAATTCTATAGTAAAAAGGAGGATAAATAAGGGCCATTCGGTGTACTTGTGTAAATTTGAGCTGCACCGTTATCGCTTTAAAACAAGGGGTCTTGGGGGGGGGGTCTCTAGGCCTTTTTGAAATATATATATATATATATATATATATATATATACAAGATGAGGAAGAAGGAAGGCTGAGTCCAAGTGTCAGTAAAAAGGTTTATTGTAGAATAGGCTTTCTGGATGCAAGGTAAGCTCCAATCTTACGCGTTTCGCGCATGAGCACATGCGCTTCATCAAAGATATCGGTCTCTGCTGCTCAGGATCCATATAAAGGGGTGAGTGGCCTATCAGGACAAGTATAGTCCTTTACTCATCAGGTGAGGAAATTACCTGCAGGTGTCGGATTTAAAGGTCACTCACTACTATGTTTACATCGATCCTGTGCAGCAGTAGACTGGCAAGAACAGATAAATAATGGTTAAATGGTTTTAAATATAGAACTTAATTATACATAATGTTTCAAACATGTATATATATATATATATATTTCAGTAGGTGTAGTACTGGATATAGTCACAAAAGTGAATGCTTGCTCTAAATGCTTATTGTGTGCTTTGCTTTGATTTTGGTTTATATATTTACACATTTGGAAATAAGCACATCTTCAGATTAGGCAGTTAGGCAATGTTTTAAAACCTTGTAGTTTGACAAAGCCCCTTTATAGGGGGATTTAGACTTATAAAGTTTATACCTGGCCTAACTGAAACAAAAATTGACAGTAGCCTTTAGTGTGACTTGCAGTACTACTCCAGACATCATCATGCATAAAAATGATTAATAACATTCTGTGATCTAATAGCATTTGTAACAAGCTTTAATAAGCTGCACTTGTAAGTTACTTCTGTAAGGCCACTAGGAAAGTATACACTGTGTGCAGAATTATTAGGCAAATGAGTATTTTGACCACATCATCCTCTTTATGCATGTTGTCTTACTCCAAGCTGTATAGGTTCGAAAGCCTACTACCAATTAAGCATATTAGGTGATGTGCATCTCTGTAATGAGAAGGGGTGTGGTCTAATGACATCAACACCCTATATCAGGTGTGCATAATTATTAGGCAACTTCCTTTCCTTTGGCAAAATGGGTCAAAAGAAGGACTTGACAGGCTCAGAAAAGTCAAAAATAGTGAGATATCTTGCAGAGGGATGCAGCACTCTTAAAATTGCAAAGCTTCTGAAGCGTGATCATCGAACAATCAAGCGTTTCATTCAAAATAGTCAACAGGGTCCCAAGAAGCGTGCGGAAAAACCAAGGCGCAAAATAACTGCCCATGAACTGAGAAAAGTCAAGCGTGCAGCTGCCAAGATGCCACTTGCCACCAGTTTAGCCATATTTCAGAGCTGCAACATCACTGGAGTGCCCAAAAGCACAAGGTGTGCAATACTCAGAGACATGGCCAAGGTAAGAAAGGCTGAAAGACGACCACCACTGAACAAGACACACAAGCTGAAACGTCAAGACTGGGCCAAGAAATATCTCAAGACTGATTTTTCGAAGGTTTTATGGACTGATGAAATGAGAGTGAGTCTTGATGGGCCAGATGGATGGGCCCGTGGCTGGATTGGTAAAGGGCAGAGAGCTCCAGTCCGACTCAGACGCCAGCAAGGTGGAGGTGGAGTACTGGTTTGGGCTGGTATCATCAAAGATGAGCTTGTGGGGCCTTTTCGGGTTGAGGATGGAGTCAAGCTCAACTCCCAGTCCTACTGCCAGTTTCTGGAAGACACCTTCTTCAAGCAGTGGTACAGGAAGAAGTCTGCATCCTTCAAGAAAAACATGATTTTCATGCAGGACAATGCTCCATCACACGCGTCCAAGTATTCCACAGCGTGGCTGGCAAGAAAGGGTATAAAAGAAGAAAATCTAATGACATGGCCTCCTTGTTCACTTGATCTGAACCCCATTGAGAACCTGTGGTCCATCATCAAATGTGAGATTTACAAGGAGGGAAAACAGTACACCTCTCTGAACAGTGTCTGGGAGGCTGTGGTTGCTGCTGCACGCAATGTTGATGGTGAACAGATCAAAACACTGACAGAATCCATGGATGGCAGGCTTTTGAGTGTCCTTGCAAAGAAAGGTGGCTATATTGGTCACTGATTTGTTTTTGTTTTGTTTTTGAATGTCAGAAATGTATATTTGTGAATGTTGAGATGTTATATTGGTTTCACTGGTAAAAATAAATAATTGAAATGGGTATGTATTTGTTTTTTGTTAAGTTGCCTAATAATTATGCACAGTAATAGTCACCTGCACACACAGATATCCCCCTAAAATAGCTAAAACTAAAAACAAACTAAAAACTACTTCCAAAAATATTCAGCTTTGATATTAATGAGTTTTTTGGGTTCATTGAGAACATGGTTGTTGTTCAATAATAAAATGAATCCTCAAAAATACAACTTGCCTAATAATTCTGCACTCCCTGTATGTTTACTTTACTATATACCTAGGATCCCCTAATAATGTTTGACTCATAGTTGTGTGTCACAAATGGTGTTAAATAAATGTAGACAGTAGATGGAAAATTTCTCTAAAATGAGTATTACCAATGATAAGGGAATATCATTCCCCTATAGTATCTGTTATATGATACCATAGGGGAATACTGGTGTGTGTTAACTGCCTTGCCTGTTGTGAATAACAACGCGGGGTAAGGAATTAAAACTATTAGATGAGCATGATAAAAAACTTTTTTCTATTTCTATAGATAAGCTAAAGGAAAAATAATCTATCTATTATTGGAAGAGGGATAAATCTAACTAGGCATATGCTGAGACTATTGTTAGATTCTTTTATGTATATATCTCTTAATTATTTCTTCTGGTTTCTATCTTTTCTCTCAGATTTTCTATCTTGGGTCAGGGGATTTTAGGTCTAGAGACAGCTTGGATGAATAGAGGGAGAGTATCCTATTCACTCAATATATAGATTAACATCGTATCTTTTGTTCATGCCTTGTGGTACCCTGGTTTGCAACATAAAGATCCAGTATACTTCTCTTTTGGATAGTGTTTTATTCCTATCTCCTCCCAGGGGATTGTTTATTATATGTTCAATTGCTTTGAATGTAAAATGGGTCAGTTTTTGTGAATGTGTATGAAAATGTTTGGCTACTGTATATATATCTATAACTATATATATATATATATATATATATATATATATATATATATATATATATATATATATATATAGTGAACGTTTTCAGACACAGTGTCCGTCCTCAGACTAGTATGTTTATTTTTTTTTAAAAAGTGCTTAAACTTTAACCCCCAAGACATTGTTTGAAAGAGCAGCAGATATGCTTTCAAACTGTGGGACTTGAGGCTTCTAGGGCTTAAGGGAACAGAGATTGAGGGGTATCAATACCAAATCCCACCATTCAGACCCTTAAAGGGACAGAAAACCCCAAAATTTTCTTTAGTGATTTGGACAGAACATACAATTTTAATCTTTCTAATTTACTAATTTTATCAAATGTGCTTACTTTTCTTGTTATCCTTTGCAGAAGGAACATTGGCAGCTTGCTGAACACATCTAGTTAGCCAATCACAAGAGACAAATCAGTAGCTTGCTCCCTCTAGTGTAGGATATGTGTGTATTCTTTTTCAACACAGGATACTAAGAGAACAAAGCACATTTGAAAAAACAAGTTGTCACGGATACCAGGCTGCCAAGGCCACCCCCTCTCTCCTTGTGGATTATTGTGTTCCGACCGTTCCCTTTTGTGGTTACCATGATTGAACTTTGTCCTGAAAGAGTTGATCGCTACCCCGTCTGGCCCCTTTCTGCCTTGCCGAGACCCAGATGGAATTTTATGGAACTACTCCCCGGCTGGGCTCGCTAGAGGTCCCCGCTGAACTTTAAACTTGGTCGCTCCAGAAGCATTTTGCCCCAGAGCTCCTCTCTTCTGGGGACTTGTCACACCTTGGATGGGCATGGGTTGGGGTGATTGCTAAGAGGGAGCTCAATCGGGAACCTGGGGTTTGGGCACCTCTCTACCCAATGCTGGTCCTGAGTATCCTTTGCCCGGCTGCCGCTCAGCCATGGATCATGTCACTTTTTGGTCTGTGACATCTGGGGGCCGAGGCTTTCCAATGGTACCCAGGAACAGCCGCCACTCCCTCCGGATCACCCTGAAACTACAACCTAGCTATTGTGGGATCTCTATGTGACTATGGCCCCTATGGAGGCATCAGCCTGTCTGGAGGGGCATGATCCCTTGATCAGATAAGGCTCTTATCAGATGTATATAAGCTGTGTGTTTGTCCCAATAAAGTCGCTTCCTGTTTCACCTTAATACTGGTCTCGTCTGGTTATTATGGTGGGCTATTGGCTATAATTACTTTCCCGCTCTACAGCTACAGGTTCCAGGATAAAGGAGGATTATATGGTGGAGATACCCAGTCAGGGTATCCGGAGTCTGTCACGGAAGTGAATTTAAAAGTGTCTTAAAATGACACACACTATATGAATCATGCAAGTTTTAATTCCTATCACTTTAAAGGGACACTGAACCCAAATTCTTTCTTTCGTGATTCAGATAGAGCATGCAATTTTAAGCAACTTTCTAATTTACTCCTATTATCAAATTGTCTTGGTATCTTTATTTGAAAAGCAAGAATGTAAGTTTAGATGTTGGCCCATTCTTGGTGAACAATCTGGGTTGTTCTTGCTGATTGGTGAATAAATTCACCCACAAATAAACAGGTGCTGCCCAGGGTACTGAACCGAAAAATAGCTTAGATGCCTTCTTTTTCAAATAAAGATAGCAAGATAATGAAGAAAAATTGATAATAGGAGTAAATTAGAAAGTTGCTTAAAATTGCATGTTCTCTCTGAATATTGGGTTCAGTGTCCCTTTAAGCTCTCCCAGCACTTCAAGATTTCCTGGGCTTGTGGATTCCCTGGTGTCATGATACAATCATGTGGAGTAGTTGATACCTGGCTTGGCTACCCAGCAGAGGTGGTATTGTGATTGTTGCATTGCCAGTTTAATCTGAAATGTTCTTTGTGTAAGACCTGTGTTCAGGAATGCTGTGGTCTCAAGGCCCCCTCTCCTCCTCACTCCCCATTCTCTTGGTACCTTGGTTTACTTGCATGGAATGTCTAGTTGTAAATTAAAACAAGGGCAGTGTCCTTGACAAGACAAAGAAAAGGGTAGTTTTAAACTAAATGTTACAGAGACTTGAGTTAGAACTTCCCTGGGGATCCAAGCAGCTAACATCTGGCCGAGGTTCTCCATATATCTCAAGAATTTGGTAATAATCTTAGATAATGTGTATTATTTTTTATGTCCAAATTATTTGTAAAGAATTGTAACATTGCACATGTATGTTATTTTGAATGTCTTTATAATTTGGTACTGTTGTATTGATATTTTTGTTATAAATTCTGTCTTTGGGCTCTAATATCTGAATTCACACTCTGTTGAGACAAGGTTAGTTGCTACCTTATTGGTAAAGCTATTATGGGTTCCAAGACACCCCATTTTATTTAGAAGTTTTATTGGTGGGAGTAACTTGTGTATTAACTGGGGTGGTATGGACAGGATTTGGGGGTTAATTTGGTGTCCCTTTTAATGTCCTTTGTAGAGTTACAAGGTTTTAGGGAACCATTGGCTTATTGCTATTAACCCCTTCAAGCCCACACCCTGCCCTATTGTGACGTTGAAAAAGGCATTATTTGTCACACCTGAGTCATGTTGAAGCTCTTGACCAGTGATGTGGGGTAAGTGCAGGGGGTGCAAAGAGCTCCGAAAAGCTTGAAGACATGTGGTTTTCATTTGTTCTATATACATTGTCAAACATCATTCATACTTTGAGGGCTAATTTTGGAAATATA
The DNA here is from genome assembly GCF_027579735.1 of Bombina bombina. NCBI lineage: Eukaryota > Metazoa > Chordata > Amphibia > Anura > Bombinatoridae > Bombina > Bombina bombina. The sequence goes on from NC_069500.1 coordinate 363,898,407, forward strand.
TATATATATATATATATATATATATACAGGGAGTGCAGAATTATTAGGCAAGTTGTATTTTTGAGGATTAATTTTATTATTGAACAACAACCATGTTCTCAATGAACCCAAAAAACTAATTAATATCAAAGCTGAATAGTTTTGGAAGTAGTTTTTAGTTTGTTTTTAGTTATAGCTATTTTAGGGGGATATCTGTGTGTGCAGGTGACTATTACTGTGCATAATTATTAGGCAACTTAACAAAAAACAAATATATACCCATTTCAATTATTTATTTTTACCAGTGAAACCAATATAACATCTCAACATTCACAAATATACATTTCTGACATTCAAAAACAAAACATAAACAAATCAGTGACCAATATAGCCACCTTTCTTTGCAAGGACACTCAAAAGCCTGCCATCCATGGATTCTGTCAGTGTTTTGATCTGTTCACCATCAACATTGCGTGCAGCAGCAACCACAGCCTCCCAGACACTGTTGTCCTGCATGAAAATCATGTTTTTCTTGAAGGATGCAGACTTCTTCCTGTACCACTGCTTGAAGAAGGTGTCTTCCAGAAACTGGCAGTAGGACTGGGAGTTGAGCTTGACTCCATCCTCAACCCGAAAAGGCCCCACAAGCTCAACTTTGATGATACCAGCCCAAACCAGTACTCCACCTCCACCTTGCTGGCGTCCGAGTCGGACTGGAGCTCTCTGCCCTTTACCAATCCAGCCACGGGATCATCCATCTGGCCCATCAAGACTCACTCTCATTTCATCAGTCCATAAAACCTTAGAAAAATCAGTCTTGAGATATTTCTTGGCCCAGTCTTGACGTTTCAGCTTGTGTGTCTTGTTCAGTGGTGGTCGTCTTTCAGCCTTTCTTACCTTGGCCATGTCTCTGAGTATTGCACACCTTGTGCTTTTGGGCACTCCAGTGATGTTGCAGCTCTGAAATATGGCTAAACTGGTGGCAAGTGGCATCTTGGCAGCTGCACGCTTGACTTTTCTCAGTTCATGGGCAGTTATTTTGCGCCTTGGTTTTTCCGCACGCTTCTTGGGACCCTGTTGACTATTTTGAATGAAACGCTTGATTGTTCGATGATCACGCTTCAGAAGCTTTGCAATTTTAAGAGTGCTGCATCCCTCTGCAAGATATCTCACTATTTTTGACTTTTCTGAGCCTGTCAAGTCCTTCTTTTGACCCATTTTGCCAAAGGAAAGAAAGTTGCCTAATAATTATGCACACCTGATATAGGGTGTTGATGTCATTAGACCACACCCCTTCTCATTACAGAGATGCACATCACCTAATATGCTTAATTGGTAGTAGGCTTTTGAGCCTATACAGCTTGGAGTAAGACAACATGCATAAAGAGGATGATGTGGTCAAAATACTCATTTGCCTAATAATTCTGCACTCCCTGTATATATATATATATATATATATATATATATATATATATATATATATATATATATATATATATATACACACACACACACACAGTGAGTGAGTACACCTCTCCCATTTTTGTAAATATTTTATTATATATTTTCACTTGACAACACTAAAGAAATGAAACATTGCTACAATGTTCCTATGTAAATTAGTAAGTGTATAGCCTGTATAAGTTTGCTGCCCCCTCAAAATAACTCAACACACAGCCATTAATGTCTAAACTGTTGGCAACAAACTTGAGTACACTCCCTAAGTGGAAATGTTCAAATTGGGCCCAAAGTGTCAATATTTTATGTGGCCACCATTATTTTCCAGCACTGCCTTAACCCTCTTGGGCATGGAGCTCACCAGAGCTTCACAGGTTGCCACTGTAGTCCTCTTCCACTCCTCCATGATGACATCACGGAGCTGGTAGATGTTAGAGACCTTGTGTTCCCCCACCTTCCGTTTGAGGATGCCCAACAGATGCTCAATAGGGTTTAGGTCTGGAGACATGCTTGGCCAATCCATCACCTTTACTCTCAGCTTCTTTAGCAAGGCAGTGGCTGTCTTGGAGGTGTGTTTGGGGTCGTTATCATGTTGGAATACTGCACTGCGGCCCAGTCTCCAAAGGCAGGGGAGCATATGTTCTGCTTCAGTATTTCACAGTACATGTTGGCATTCATGGTTATTTTCAGATCCTCAGAGAGTTCTTTGCCAGGAGGTACCATGTTGAACTTCCAGTGACCAGTATGAGAGAGTGTGAGAGCGATATCAAATTTCACACACCTGCTCCCCATTCACACCTGAGACCTTGTAACACTAACAAGTCACATGACATCGGGGAGGGAAAATGGCTAATTGGGCCCAATTTGGACATTTACAATTAGGGGTGTACTCACTTTTGTTGCCAACGGTTTAGACATGAATGGCTGTGTGTTGAGTTATTTTGAGGGGACAGCAAATTTACACTGTTATACAGGCTGTACACTCACTACTTTACATTGTAGTAAAGTGTCATGTCTTCAGTATTGTCACATAAAAAGATATAATAAAATATTTTCAAAAATGTGGGGGGTGTACTCACTTTTGTAAGATACTGTATATATATATATATATATAAAGTACAAAGTGTAGAAAAGGCGCTCTGGGAGAAAGGAAGATGATGCTGAAAGTGCTGTAAAAAGCACTATGCTGTGATGAACAAATAATGTTGATTTCCAGGCAGCAGGTTAAAAAGTAAAGTACAACTTTATTTCAAAAAGTATAAAAAAGGACACTGTTAGAATGTCCTGTACAGAGCCAGCAAATAACTCTATCAATCAGGCAAGTGAGCAGATCCCCATGCAGACATGTTTCGTGCACCAGGTGCACTTGATCACTGCTTACCTGGGGATCAGCTCAAATGCCTCTTTAAAGGCTGAGCTAGATCATGACATCACAATAATTAAATACCTGATTGGTTACCTATTTCCACAGGAAGAGCAAACAAATTTTGCAACATTTTAAACATTTTGCGAGACATATATATAAACTATGAATATGTCCTATATATATTGCCATATGAATACTTTCCTAACTTGCTAAAGGAGACAAATATATCCTGACAAAGGTCTAAGAATTTCCATATTTAAAATGCTATTTCACAAACAGGACATATAGAAAGTGCAAAAGAATATTGTTGTAGCACAGCTTCCATGCAACACATATTCAAACAATATATTAGTGCCACTTCCAAAAGACAGATCAATTTGTAATATATAAATATTAGCATTCAAAAGCAGGACCTTTAATCATGTATTATGTTTAAGTAAAGACATCCAGATCACGTCTGATGTTTAGCCCATCTGGTTCACTAGTTTGTAATCTAAACATCCAAAAAATCTCCTTTTTATTCAACAATGTTTCCCTATTTCCTCCTCTCTTCCATGTTGTAATATGATCAATTGCCTGTATCTTGAGGGAAGAAACATCTGAGTTGTGTTTTGTTTTGAAATGTCTAGATACTGGTGTGTCACTATCTTCATCCTCAACAGACCTTAGATGTTGCAAAAACCTATCTTTTAAGGATCGTTTTGTTTTCCCTGTATATTGAATTTTACAGAGATCACAAGTCAGTAGATAGACGACATGTGTTGTAGCACAATTGATAAAAAATCTAATATCATATTCCATTTGGGTTGTGCTAGAAACAAATTTGTCCCCCTCACATATAAAACTACATGTTTTGCAAACGGGACGTCTACATTTGAAACATCCCTTTTTCTGTTTTAACCAGCATTTGCTCTTGTTGGGTCTCATATCTGAGGGTGACAAGTGGTTGGCCAGAGTTTTTGCTCTCCTAGGGATAAATTCACATCCCGAATCCAAAATTTCTTTAATAATGGGATCAGAGTACAAAATCGGAAGAGATTCCTTGATTATATTACATATTTTAGTGTATTCTACACTATATGTAGTAATAAACTTGATCTTACTCAAATCATCATTATTGCCTCTGTGTCTTTTTGATTTATATTGAAGTAACTGTTCTCTGGGAATCTGATCCACATCTTCTTTTGCTATGGTAAGGATACTATCACTATACCCTCGCTGTCTAAATCTAATTGTGGCCTCACTAGCCTGGCGCTGATATTCACTTTCTTTAGAACAATTCCTTTTGATGCGGATATATTCCCCTTTCGGTATCCCCCTCAGAACATGTCGTGGGTGACAAGATTCAAATTGTAGCAGGGTATTTCCCGCAGTTTCCTTCCTATACATCTTAGTCTGTATATGGCATCCAATTTCCCCACCCTGGACTGTGAGGTCAAGAAAATTCACACTGTTTTGGCTGTGTGTGCCCGTAAATTCAATACCTTGCTGGTTACAATTGAGATATTGACAGAAAAGATCTGCCCTTGTAGCATCACAGTCCAGAATGAAAAACAGATCATCAATATAACGATGATATTGGATTATCTCTCCTTTAAATGGGTTGTTATCTCCAAAGACGTGGGACAGCTCCCACCAGCCCATAAATAGGTTGGCATAGGATGGGGCAAACTTTGCCCCCATCGCTGTCCCACGTCTCTGGAGATAGTACTCTGTTTGAAACATAAAATAATTATGTGACAACAGATATTCAATTGCTCTCATCAGAAATATCTTGGTAGCCTCTTCAAAATCACACATAGTGTTAATGAAATATTCTATAGCTTGAAGGCCTTTGCCATGCTCTATAGATGTATACAGTGAAGTAACATCCACAACCATAAGTCTATAATTGGTTTCCCATTTAACTTTAGAGATTTTATTTATAAAAGATGTAGTATCTTGTATGTAACTAGGCAATTGGCATACCAACGGCTGCAAAAATGTGTCAACGAGTTCTGAGAGAGCTTCATTTAGAGACCCTATACCCGCTATAATAGGTCTTCCTGGCGGGGACAGGGGATCCTTATGAAGTTTGGGCAACTGATGAAAAATTGGTGTCACCGGATGTGACACTATCAACTTTTCCTCAACAGATTGTGTGATAATGTTGTTTTTACGTGCATAACTGACAATATCCGCAATCTCTTTTTGAAATTTATTGGTAGGATTTTCCTTGAGTTTTATATATACATCCCTTTGATTAAGCTGTCTCTTAGCCTCTGTAATGTAGTCGATTCTATTCAGAACGACTACATTACCGCCCTTGTCAGACTGTCTGATTATGATGTTTTCATTTTCAGACAGTTCTTTCAAGGCCATTTTTTCCTTATAAGTCAAGTTAGTGTGCTTTTTATTTTTATCTGTTTCTGTCACTGATTTCTCTAAGTTGCGTAATTTAAATTCCACTGTTTTTTGAAAAATGTCAATTACTTTTGAACGAGTTTTGAAAGGATAAAAGGTACTTTTATTCTTAATGTGTTTTGTAGAGACATTACTTTCTTGAAGGCACTCACTCTTATCTGCCTCTCCCTCATTTAATAATTGGTCTAGATCTCTCAGCGTATTCAATTCTGAAAAGTTAAGATTAGACATTAATGCAACATCATTAGTTACTTCTGCTCTTTCTAAGTTGATTTCCGGTTCATTTTGTGCCTCCTCATCCTTTCTAAAAAAATGTTTTTTCAACGTTATTTTTCTTGCAAATCTATTTATATCCAAGATTGTCTCAAAGATATTAAAGTGAT
>NC_069500.1:363908995-363926495 GCF_027579735.1 Bombina bombina
GCAACCTGACTGCATCAGCCATCTATTGGGTTTAGCTTAGGACATATTCACTGTGCGTTCTGCACACCACTGCTTGCGCCACGCAGAGTGACGTCATTCATCACCATGGATCTCCGCAGCTGAGGCCCATATCTGCCCTTTCCACTGTAATGTGCATCCTTCATGCATGACACAAGATGATTTTAATCCAATTAGTACTCTGTGAACATGTACAGTATTTGGTGATGGTTTTAACTCTGTGTAGGATCACAGAGTCTGCTGCAGTATATACACAACAAACACTTGTATGGCTACAGATATCTCTGAAGCTTCAAAAAATTATGTTCACATTTCTGTAATATAACAAATGTAGTAAATTTTCTGTTTGTGTTTTTTTTCTTTTCTTTTTAGATAAATCGAACTACCTTTAAAGTATATAACAGTAACCTAGTAACTTTAATACATCCCTTCCAGCCCTTGCTGTAGAAATTAATAATGTACATTATTTGTGTATATGATTTTTTCATATTTCAATTATTACCATTAGTCAGAAAAACAAAACATACTGCGTCACATGTAAATTCTGAAACATGCACTACTGCACAGTGCCACATACCCAGAGTTCCCAATAGTCTCATAATTTGAGGATTTGTTCTGATTTGGAAGCTGTGTCAGCTTCCCCTTTCTAACCCCTATATTTGTCTAGATTCTAGTTTACCCCCTAACAGGGGAATTCTATGTTAATGTCTCCAATAACAGAACACACAATAAAAAGTTATATATAATATGTACAGGTTTCATGTTTTGCTGTTCAATACTCATTTCTAAAAGCTAAGATTACATTCGAACAGCAAATTAGATTTAAAGGGACATTTTTCCCTTTGTGTTTCCAGTTACTTTTTTTACCAGCTGCAGAGTATAAAGTGTATGAGATTTGCTTTTTTAAGGTTTATTTGTGATTATGAATTAGCTGATTTTGTGTTTTGAAGCCACAACCTAATAAAATGGGTTGAGCTTGTAGGTATAATCAGATCTCATTACTGTATAACATTGTGTACATATACCTGCTTCTTTTTCTTATATCTGTCTATAAACCAATCACCAATACTTGGAGAAAACAATGGAAAATTAACATTTTATTACCTTATGTTTTCTATACCCCACTGGGAGTGTCATTTCTTCTACTGACTGTGTTAACACAGTTTAGCCTTGAGGCCAAAAACCTTCAGGATGGGCGGGGATACCACAGGCTAAATATACTATTTAAAATGCCAATATAAGAGTAATGGAAATACTTATAAACAATTTATTACAATCTAGCAGGTAAAATGGATCACTGGGAACAAATTAAAGGTGAGAAAATGCGAGTAAACTGTCCCTTTAAATCCAGTCTTATTCTAGCAATTTTTAATCATTTCCCATAGCAGATATGGGATTAAACTTTATTTTATCTGTCACAAAAGAAGTTCTTTGCAAAAATTGTCATTAAATATACAAAATGTATATTTAATACATTTTTTTATTTAAACATTCTTGTTTACATAGTTTTTTTCTATAGGTATTACTTAAGTACTGAGAATTTAATTATAGCTGGGGATACAGCAGGCAAAATCTTTTTCAATACTATACTATAAATCGTGTTTGTAATGCTTCCATCGCCGTCGGCAGTTGCGCACGCATCCTCAAAGGAATGTTGACAACACGAGGCAGCCAACAGTATATTGGCTGCGCGCGCAGCCAAAAGATAAATAGCAGGGCAGTGAAGAAATCCACCGCAGGTGGATTCTTTCACCACCCTGCCATTTTCAGAATCCACGGGGATGCAGCGAAAGGCAAACGGAGCATTACAACCAAAAAAACTAACCATCCGCAATAAGTAATAAAAAGAAAACCTAACTGTTCGCAATAAGTTTTTTTTTAAAAAAAACAAACTGCCCGTACAAAATATTAAGAAAAAAATAAACTAACCGCCCGCACAAAGTATTAAAAAAAACCATACCCAATAAAACTATTAACCCCTAAATCCGCCAACCACAACATCGCAAACTACCTAATAAATCTATTAATCCCTAATCTGCCAACCCTCTACAACGCATTAAACCTAATTTACCTATTAACTCCTAAATCGCCAACCCCCACAATGCAAAAAACTAATTTAATGACTAAGCCCCCTAACCTAACACCTCCTAAATTAACCCCTTAATTAATTACATTTAAAAAAAAAACTACATTACAATTAAAATAAAATAAAAATTTACATTACATTAATCTAAAATAATAGAAAATAAAAACGGTTAATATTACAAAAAATAGTAAACAACACTATCCAAAATAAAAAAAATAAACCTAATCCCTATGAAAATAAAAAAAGCCCCCCAAAATAAAAAAAATAAACCTAATCCCTATGAAAATAAAAAAGCCCCCCAAAATAAAAACACCCCCTAATCTAAGAATAAACTACCAATAGCCCTTAAAAGGGCTTTATGTAGAGCATTGCGCTAAAGAAATCACCACTTTTACATTAAAAAACAAACTCCCCCCTAACAGCAAAACCCCCCACCCACCAAACCCCCCAAAATAAAAAAATAACACTAATAAACCTAAACTACCCATTACCCTTAAAGGGGCATTTTTATGGGCATTTAGCTCTTTTTCACTGTCCTTAAAAGGGCATTCAGCTCTTTTGCAAATTGCCCAATAAACCCTAATCTAAAAAAACAACCCCCCCAAAGAAAAACAACTAACACTAATGCGCCAAATAGGTACTCATGGTTTCAGAAGTCCGGCGGAGAAGGTCTTCTTACAGACGGGTCCATCATCTTCATCCACAGTGAAGGTGGAGCAGAGTGGAGGTCCGAAGTGGTCTTCCCAGATGTGGCAATCCTTGGCAGCTCTTCTTGGCGAAGGCGTGGAGGTTCCTCTTCATGCGATCGTCCGCCGCACACTGAAGATTGAATTCAAGGAACCCCATATTTGAACAGCCAATAGGATTTTAGTAGCTCTAATCCTATTGGCTGTTTTAAAAATTCAGCCAATAGGAATGCAAGGTACCCCAAATTGATTGCTGTACCTTGCATTCAATATTCAGTATACGACGGACATCGGATGAAGTGGAGCCTCCATGCCACCAAGGACCGCCGCCACAGATGACCACCACCGAGGATCGCCACATCTGGGAAGAATACTCCGGACCTCCGCTCCGCGCTGCCTTCACTGTGGATGAAGATGATGGACCCGCCTGGAAGAAAATCTTCTCTGCCGGACTTCTGAAACCATGAGTACCTATTTGGGGCTTTAGTGTTAGTTTGTTTTTTATTTTTTTATTGGGGGGGGGGGGGTATTTGGTTTGAATAAATGGTGTTAAGTATCATATATGTTAAAAGGAAATATATACACAAGCATATACAGTTTGCTAGATAATCATGAATTGGGAAGCACTTAGTGCAAACAGTACGCTCCCAAAACAGCTGAACTGAAAGTTCCTTTTACAGCCAAATTAGAAGCACTTAGTGCAAATGCACGCTCCAAAAGGTAACAAAGGTGTGTTGTTTAGAACGGAAGGTGTCCATATCCAAATACTTGAACACACTGATGTGAGTATGTCAGATACGGATCAATCCCAAGGAATTATACTTATATGCAGAGGCTCATATGATTATTTAACACCACTTGCAAAAGTACCTTTTGACTTTATGATCCATCCACCGGTATGAAGAAAACTGTTGTCGCTACCAAATAGCACTTTTGTAACTTCACTTGAAACTTGCAAACCAAAGTTCCGTAGCAATGCTGTGCAAGGTATGCAACAAGATCCAGGAAGTCTTATTCCGTTACAAAGTTAACACCTTATAACTTTGATACAAAAGTATCGCATCTGGGAAAACTTCACAAGCAGCTCACCAATTGCAGTCTTCTCCAAACAGACACCATGTGTGTAATGCCAGATGACGCGTTTCGCCCCTCCCACTTGGGGTTTGGCCAGGGTTTTTTTTTTTAGATAAGGGTTCATTGGCCAATTTCAAAAAAGAGCTGAAGGCTCTTTTAAGGGCAGTGAAAAATAGCTGAATGCCCTTTTAAAGGGCAATGCTCATACAAATGCCCCTTTAGGGGCAATGGGTAGTTTAGGTTTATTAGTGTTAGGTTTTTTCATTTTGAGGGGTTTGGTGGGTGGGGGTTTTAGTGTTAGGGGGGACTTTGTTTATTTTTAATGTAAAAGAGCGGATTTCTTTAGGGCAATGCCCTACAAAAAAAACAGAATTTATGCTTACCTGATAAATTACTTTCTCCAACGGTGTGTCCGGTCCACGGCGTCATCCATAACTTGTGGGAATATTCTCTTCCCCAACAGGAAATGGCAAAGAGCACAGCAAAAGCTGTCCATATAGCCCCTCCCAGGCTCCGCCCCCCCCAGTCATTCGACCGACGGTTAGGAGAAAAAAAGGAGAAACTATAGGGTGCCGTGGTGACTCTAGTGTATAGAGAAAGAAATTTTTCAAACCTGATTAAAAAACAAGGGCGGGCCGTGGACCGGACACACCGTTGGAGAAAGTAATTTATCAGGTAAGCATAAATTCTGTTTTCTCCAACATTGGTGTGTCCGGTCCACGGCGTCATCCATAACTTGTGGGAACCAATACCAAAGCTTTAGGACACGGATGAAGGGAGGGAGCAAATCAGGTTACCTAAACAGAAGGCACCACGGCTTGCAAAACCTTTCTCCCAAAAATAGCCTCCGAAGAAGCATAAGTATCAAATTTGTAGAATTTGGCAAAAGTGTGCAGAGAAGACCAAGTCGCTGCCTTACATATCTGATCAACAGAAGCCTCGTTCTTGAAGGCCCATGTGGAAGCCACAGCCCTAGTAGAGTGAGCTGTGATTCGTTCAGGAGGCTGCCGTCCGGCAGTCTCATAAGCCAATCGGATGATGCTTTTCAGCCAGAAAGAGAGGTAGCAGTAGCTTTTTGTCCTCTCCTCTTACCAGAATAAACGACAAACAAAGAAGAAGTTTGTCTGAAATCCTTTGTTGCTTCTAAATAGAACTTTAAAGCACGGACTACATCTAAATTGTGTAACAAACGTTCCTTCTTTGAAACTGGATTCGGACACAAAGAAGGAACAACTATTTCCTGGTTAATATTCTTGTTGGAAACAACTTTTGAAAGAAAACCAGGCTTGGTACGCAAAACAACCTTATCTGAACGGAACACCAGATAAGGTGGATCACACTGCAAAGCAGATAATTCAGAAACTCTTCTAGCAGAAGAAATAGCAACCAAAAACAGAACTTTTCAAGATAGTAACTTGATATCTATGGAATGTAAAGGTTCAAACGGAACCCCTTGAAGAACTGAAAGAACTAAAATTTAGACTCCAGGGAGGAGTCAAGGGTCTGTAAACAGGCTTGATTCTGACCAAAGCCTGTACAAAAGCTTGTACATCTGGCACAGCTGCCAGTCGTTTGTGTAACAAGACAGATAAAGCAGAAATCTGTCCTTTTAGAGAACTCGCTGACAATCCCTTATCCAAGCCTTCTTGGAGAAAGGAGAGGATCTTAGGAATTTTAATCTTACTCCAGGAGAATCCCTTGGATTCACACCAACAAATATATCTTTTCCATATTTTATGGTAAATCTTTCTAGTCACAGGTTTTCTGGCTTGGACCAGAGTATCTATCACTGAATCTGAAAACCCACGCTTGGATAAAATCAAACGTTCAATTTCCAAGCAGTCAGCTGCAGAGAAACTAGATTTGGATGTTCGAATGGACCTTGTACTAGAAGATCCTGTCTCAAAGGTAGCTTCCATGGTGGAGCCGATGACATATTCACCAGGTCTGCATACCAAGTCCTGCGCGGCCACGCAGGAGCTATCAGAATCACGAGGCCTTCTCCTGTTTGATCCTGGCTACAAGCCTGGGAAGGAGAGGGAACGGTGGAAACGCATAAGCTAGGTTGAACGACCAAGGCGCCACTAATGCATCCACTAGAGCAGTGTTTTTCAACCAGTGTGCCGTGGCACACTAGTGTGCCGTGAGAGATCCTCAGGTGTGCCACGGCAGACTGACAACAGTGAGGGGGTGTCCCTCTTTCAAATTTTGAAATATTGGGAGGTATGTGACAGGCTCATTAGGCATCATTTACAACCATGACATTGACATTCATTCACAGACAATCATTATGATTGTTTGTGAATGAATGTCAATATGTCATGTATAGTTTGTAGGAGGCATGGCATGACAGCACAGTACTGTGTGTGTGTGTGTGTATATATATATATATATATATATATATATATATATATATATATATATATATATCCTGTATTAGGCTACAATGCATGATTTTGTAAAATTTTGGGATGGTGGTGTGCCGCAGGATTTTTTAATGTAAAAAAGTGTGCCACGGCAAAAAAAAGGTTGCAAATCACTGCACTAGAGTTGCCTTGGGATCCCTGGATCTGGACCCGTAGCAAGGAACCTTGAAGTTCTGACGAGACGCCATCAGATCCATGTCTGGAATGCCCCATAATTGAGTCAACTGGGCAAACACCTCCGGGTGGAGTTCCCACTCCCCCGGATGGAAAGTCTGGCGACTCAGATAATCCGCCTCCCAGTTGTCTACTCCTGGGATGTGGATTGCAGATAGGTGGCAGGAGTGATCCTCCACCCATTTGATGATTTTGGATACCTCTCTCATCGCCAAGGAACTCCTTGTTCCCCCTGATGGTTGATGTAAGCTACAGTCGTCATGTTGTCTGACTGGAATCTTATGAATCCGGCCTTCGCTAGTTGAGGCCAAGCCCGGAGAGCATTGAATATCGCTCTCAGTTCCAGGATGTTGATCGGGAGAAGAGACTCTTCCCGAGACCATAAACCTTGAGCTTTCAGGGAATCCCAGACCGCGCCCCAGCCTAATAGACTGGCGTCGGTCGTGACAATGACCCACTCTGGTCTGCGGAAACTCATTCCCTGAGACAGGTGATCCTGGGACAAACACCAACGGAGTGAGTCTCTGGTCATCTGGTCTACTTGAATCTTTGGAGACAAGTCTGTATAGTCCCCATTCCACTGCTTGAGCATGCACAGTTGTAATGGTCTTAGATGAATTCGAGCAAAAGGAACTATGTCCATTGCTGCAACCATCAACCCTACTACTTCCATGCACTGAGCTATGGAAGGCTGCAGAATAGAGTGAAGAACTTGACAAGCGTTTAGAAGCTTTGACTTTCTGACTTCTGTCAGGAAGATCTTCATTTCTAAAGAATCTATTATTGTTCCTAAAAAGGGAACTCTTGTCGACGGAGACAGGGAACTCTTTTCTACGTTCACCTTCCACCCGTGAGATCTGAGAAAGGCTAGAACAATGTCTGTATGAGCCTTTGCTTTGGAAAGGGACGACGCTTGGATTAGAATGTCGTCCAGATAAGGTGCCACTGCAATACCCCTTGGTCTTAGAACCGCTAGAAGGGACCCGAGCACCTTTGTGAAAATTCTTGGAGCAGTGGCTAGCCCGAATGGGAGAGCCACGAACTGATAATGTTTGTCCAGAAAGGCGAACCTTAGGAACTGATGATGATCTTTGTGGATAGGAATATGTAGATACGCATCCTTTAAATCCACGGTAGTCATAAATTGACCCTCCTGGATTGTAGGTAAAATTGTTCGAATGGTTTCCATTTTGAACGATGGAACTCTGAGAAATTTGTTTAGAATTTTTAAATCCAGAATTGGTCTGAAAGTTCCCTCTTTTTTGGGAACTACAAACAGATTTGAGTAAAACCTCTGACCTTGTTCCACAGTTGGAACTGGGTGTATCACTCCCATCTTTAACAGGTCTTCTACACAATGTAAGAATGCCTGTCTCTTTATTTGGTTTGAAGATAAGTGAGACATGTGGAACCTTCCCCTTGGGGGTAGTTCCTTGAATTCTAGAAGATAACCCTGAGAGACTATTTCTAGTGCCCAGGGATCCTGAACATCTCTTGCCCAAGCCTGAGCAAAGAGAGAGAGTCTGCCCCCTACTAGATCCGGTCCCGGATCGGGGGCTACCCCTTCATGCTGTTTTGGTAGCAGCAGCAGGCTTCTTGGCCTGTTTACCCTTGTTCCAGCCTTGCATTGGTTTCCAAGCTGGTTTAGTCTGGGAAGCGTTACCCTCTTGTCTAGAGGCTGCAGAGTTGGAAGCCGGTCCGTTCCTGAAATTGCGAAAGGAACGAAAATTGGACTTATTCTTAGCCTTGAAAGGTCTATCTTGTGGGAGGGCATGGCCCTTTCCCCCAGTGATGTCTGAAATAATCTCTTTCAATTCTGGCCCAAAAAAGGTCTTACCTTTGAAAGGGATATTAAGCAATTTTGTCTTGGAAGATACATCCGCCGACCAAGACTTTAGCCAGAGCGCTCTGCGCGCCACAATTGCAAACCCTGAATTTATCACCGCTAACCTCGCTAACTGCAAAGCGGCGTCTAAAATAAAGGAATTAGCTAACTTAAGTGTGTGAATTCTGTCCATGACTTCCTCATACGGAGTCTCCCTACTGAGCGACTTTTCCAGTTCCTCGAACCAGAACCACGCCGCTGTAGTGACATGAATAATGCACGAAATAGGTTGAAGGAGGTAACCTTGCTGTACAAAAATCTTTTTAAGCAAACCCTCCAATTTTTTATCCATAGGATCTTTGAAAGCACAATTGTCCTCAATGGGAATGGTCGTGCGCTTGGCTAGTGTAGAAACCGCCCCCTCGACCTTAGGGACTGTTTGCCATAAGTCCTTCCTGGGGTCGACCATAGGGAACAATTTCTTAAATATAGGAGGAGGGACAAAAGGTATGCCTGGCTTCTCCCACTCCTTATTCACTATGTCCGCCAACCGTTTAGGTATCGGAAAGGCATCAGGGTGCACCGGGACCTCTAGGAACTTGTCCATCTTGCACAATTTTTCTGGGATGACCAGATTGTCACAATCATCCAGAGTAGATAGAACCTCCTTAAGTAATGCGCGGAGATGCTCTAATTTAAATTTAAATGTCACAACATCAGGTTCTGCCTGCTGAGAAATTCTTCCTGTATCAGAAATTTCTCCATCTGACAAACCCTCCATCACTGCCACTTCAGACTGGTGTGAGGGTATGACAGAAAAATTATCATCAGCGCCCTCCTGCTATACAGTGTTTAAAACAGAGCAATCGCACTTTCTCTGAAATGCTGGCATTTTGGATAAAATATTAACTATGGAGTTATCCATTACTGCCGTCAATTGTTGCATAGTAACAAGCATTGGCGCGCTAGAAGTACTAGGGGTCGCCTGCGCGGGCATAACTGGTATAGACACAGAAGGAGATGATGTAGAACTATCTCTACTTCCTTCATCTGAGGAATCATCCTGGGAAACCTTACTATTTGTGACAGTACTGTCCTTACTATGTTTGGACGCTATGGCACAATTATCACATATATTTGAAGGGGGAACCACATTGGCTTCCATACATACAGAACATGATCTATCTGAAGGTACAGACATGTTAAACAGGCTTAAACTGGTTAATAAAGCACAAAAACCGTTTTAAAACAAAACCGTTACTGTCTCTTTAAATGTTAAACAGGACACACTGTATTACTGAATATGTGAAAAACTATGAAGGAATTATCCAATCTTTACCAAATTTTAACCACTGTGTCTTAATGCATTCAAAGTATTGCACCCCAATTTTCAAGCTGTTAACCCTTAAAATGTGGAAACCGGAGCCGTTTGCAATTTTAACCCCACTACAGTCCCAGCCACAGCCTTTGTTGCGACTTCACCAATCCCAGGGGGGTATACGATACCAATTCAAGCCTTCTAGGAACGTTTACAGTGGATACCTCACACATGCAGCTGCATGCACTGTACTCAAAAGTAACTGCGCAATAATGGCGCGAAAATGAGGCTCTGCCTACTATAGTGAAAGGCCCTTCCTGACTGGGAAGATGTCTAAACTAGTGCCTGGCGATAAAAACGTTCCCCAAACAATAAAAGTGTGAAAATTACTTCAAACTTTCAAAATAACTTAAATAAACAATCGATTTAGCCCTTAAGAGTGTCCACCAGTTAATAGCCCATAATAAGCCCTTTATTCTTTCTAAGTCTAAGAAAATGGCTTACCGATCCCCATGAGGGAAAAATGACAGCCTTCCAGCATTACACAGTCTTGTTAGAAAAATGGCTAGTCATACCTTGAGCAGAAAAGTCTGCAAACTGTTCCCCCCAACTGAAGTTCTCTCAGCTCAACAGTCCTGCGTGGGAACAGCAATTGATTTTAGTTACTGCTGCTAAAATCATACTCCTCTTTTAAACAGAACTCTTCATCTCTTTCTGTTTCAGAGTAAATAGTACATACCAGCACTATTTTAAAATAACAAACTCTTGATAGAAGAATAAAAACTACAACTAAACACCACATACTCTTCAGCATCTCCGTGGAGATGCTACTTGTTCAGAGCGGCAAAGAGAATGACTGGGGGGGCGGAGCCTGGGAGGGGCTATATGGACAGCTTTTGCTGTGCTCTTTGCCATTTCCTGTTGGGGAAGAGAATATTCCCACAAGTTATGGATGACGCCGTGGACCGGACACACCAATGTTGGAGAAAACCTTTTTAAGGGCTATTGGTAGTTTAGTATTAGATTAGGGGGTGTTTTTATTTTGGGGGGGGATTTATTTATTTTATAGGGGTATTAGTTTAGGTTTAATTTTATTATTTTGGATAGCTTTGTTTATTTTTTTCTGTATGTTTACTTCTTTATTATTTGTAGCTTGGGAGGTTGCATTTTTAACACATAGACTGCCCTCTGGGAAGGCTTATCAACTAATGACAAAATAAAGGTAAAGATTAATTTTAAAAATCAAATTTAGTGACTCCAGCAGACAAAAGGGTAGAAAAAAATACAGTACACACTCCCTTTAATTTTGCACAGCCAAACAGGCTTAAATGGACAGTAAATACCTTGTAATTACAAGCCATTTCTATTGTGTTGCCTTAGAATAACATATCAGCCAAATGTAAGCTTTCATTTTAAAACCAATTAACATCTTGTGTGCTGCAATTATATTGCAAATTTGTTTTACTTCGCATTTCTAAACATTTTATACAAAAATATCAAGGTGTTTACTGTCCCTTTAACCAGCTAATAATGCTTTCTATGCAAAATGATTTATTCTCTTGTAGGATGAACTGCTATCTGCAAGAACGAGGGATACAACTTGTTTACTAGCCCATGCGTGCGGAGAGTAGGTAGGTTTTTTTCATTTACAGGCTACAATTAAATTCACAATACAAGGAATATTAAAGTTCTATTTCAGTGTAACTAGTAGTGGATCTACTCAACAAAGGGCCCTATTGCAAAATGTGTTTTTGGCCCTCAAAGGAAACTCGGTAATAAGCAATAGCAATAATGTACATGCTGGTCTGTATAATGATTTTGAGGAAAGATAGATGGACTTGCAATCTGAACTAATAAAAGACTCCCCTGCATTAGGATAGTACACATTCTGCACATGCCTATCTATAGACTGGCTGCTATGGGCCCCAACCAACACTTGGGCTCTGGTGCATTTGCACATGCTGCACCAATGGTAATTCTGCTCCTTAATGTGTAACCCCTTGAGTGCAAGACTGTCCGAAAACCAATGTGTAGGCAGCTTTCAGCTCAAGGGGTTCAACAAAACATTTCTAAATAATGGCAACAACATAATATGCTTAGGTTTAAGCCTGGTTGTGTATAACCAAAACCAAACTCCCCCCCCCCCCCTTTTCCAAGATAGCAAGGGTCTAAGATAATAAAATACTCAAATATACAGCACAAACTGTTTATCAATAATCCATTAAAATTCTGCTTCACTTCGCACTAGGGTAATATCTGTGTCATGTGCCTAACGGTCACTCATTTGGATGCATTACAAAAGTTTGTTCTGTTTTTGTTAGGTTAAGTCATTTCCCTGAAGAGCTTATAATCTAATGCAGGTCAGATGACTAAAATGACACCAAACTCCCTCAGAAAGAAAATACTTATATGCACATATGCACAATTCCACAATACAGACCTGTATCATGTAGAGCTGGGCAATCCGATACTCCTCCACAGTCATCGGCAGAGGGATACGATATTCCTTAATAAGCATTTTGAAAACCAAGTTGCCGATTCTCCAAAGCTGCCTGAATCAGTCACCCAAGGAACTCCGTTGTTTAAATGACTGGTATGGAAGTCATTTGGGGAAAACCTGAAACAACAAGACAGATACAATGATTTTCCATCAGGCTTGTAGAGGAAACATTCACATTCGTGATATGTTTCCCATGTGTTCAGTTGCAGAAAATATCCACAAAATGGCAGCAGTAAGAGATATATAACCCTTTATTTCTGCCAGATGGAGACATTAAAAAAAGAAAAACACATACACACATATATATATATTCCTTGCAAATAAATGCACTCTCAGGCCTTTTTCAAGTGAACAATCAAAGCTTCCTTTAATGAAACGTTTTCGGGGATGTTTTCCCCTTCATCAGCATGACAAAATGTGACAAAGCAAACAAATTTATACACATGTGTATACACAACAAACAATTCCCACCTGTGTTATATCAGTGAAAGTGCGGCAAAAACTATCCGTGGAACGCATACCTTGCGTTCCACCATTACTAACCCGGAAGTGTCTACTTCTACTGCTTCCGGTAGGTTACGTCAAATATTATACAACTTTTTAGTATGTATGTATTATTTAAATGATATGTGTCAATGTTATGCATCAAATTCATATTATTACTATATACATGTGCTAATTATTCTTTTGCATCCCCTCGATGCTTAAATGAAAAAATACTTATAGTGCACTATCGGTGTTATCATTTCCTACTTATGTTTGTCACTTATATTACATTGATTATCTCGAAACAACTCACTACTTGTACCCCGCTCTTATCATTTTTGTAATACTGATCGGGTCTCTGTTTTTTATTTTTTCATTGTGATGCATGTACTTACTACACTGGTTGTATTGCGAGTTTTTGTTATTCTGGTGATCATGGTAACATCCTTCTGCCGGAACTATTTGGCGTAGGGATCCTACGTTATACTATTCTTTAGGGCGCTATGTTGTTATGCATATGTTCCGTTCTTATTATCAGTATAGGTACTGTGTTCATACTAATACTATTCTATTACTCTGACCCACATATACTAATATAGTTACATCTTTCATACACCACTTTGCACTATATATATCATGTATATATTGACACAAATTAAAAATGGAAAAAATAAAAAGTAACAGATAAAATGCTAGTATACATACTAACAATTATGCACTACTATATTGGCTACTATGTACTACTGCAGGATTGGCCCCTGATGATATAAGTATAATTTACTAATATTTGGATAGAATCATGTCTTGTGAATTCAAATTTTATCTCTTATACAGTTCTTATGTTATTTTGCTTCCCCTCTTATCATGATGTTATAGAACTGATTCTTCTCTTTCTTGGTGTACACCATCCACTATCCTTTATATATGATCCTTCAATGAAAGGAACAGTTCCTTTTTCCTGTATCTTTTTCTGGTGTGACTCTACTTGCTCCTTGTTATGTCTTCAGCTCATTTTTATATAGATATCGGAGATAGAATGTATAAGAAGCGCAATATGCCTTCATGGACCACTTGTATCATGAGTGTTGGGTGGAACCTAGGTGTCTCCCTCCTACTCACGTTTTTGGTGTATGTTAGATAGCTCACCCCCACTGGGGACAAGTTCGCCAAACTACCAAAGCATACTAGGGTTTACCACTGGCCATGCCTCGTAGTGTGTCTCCAATCTATATAAGCGCTTTATAGTCCGGTGGGGAATTCAGTCCCCCTGGGGTTATAGTGCCAAGTCTGTACATCCACTCTGCTTCACGCCTCAATAGGGTCTTATTCCGATCTCCTCCTCTATCCAGGGGGGGGATATGATCGATGAGAATGTACCTGATGGTCGATACTTGATGTGATTTTACTGCACAGTGTCTCGCCACCGGTTGGTCCGAATCCCCTTCCCTAAGTGCTACTCGGATAGCTCTCCTGTGATTGGCCATCCTTTCTCTGAGTGTTCCACTTGTTTTTCCAAAATAAAAAACAGAGACCCGATCAGTATTACAAAAATGATAAGAGCGGGGTACAAGTAGTGAGTTGTTTCGAGATAATCAATGTAATATAAGTGAAAAAACATAAGTAGGAAATGATAACACCGATAGTGCACTATAAGTATTTTTTCATTTAAGCATCGAGGGGATGCAAAAGAATAATTAGCACATGTATATAGTAATAATATGAATTTGATGCATAACATTGACACATATGATTTAAATAATACATACATACTGAAAAGTTGTATAATATTTGACGTAACCTACCGGAAGCAGTAGAAGTAGACACTTCCGGGTTAGTAATGGTGGAACACAAGGTATGCGTTCCACGGATAGTTTTTGCCGCACTTTCACTGATCTAACACAGGTGGGAATTGTTTGTTGTGTATACACATGTGTATAAATTTGTTTGCTTTGTCACATTTTGTCATGCTGATGAAGGGGAAAACATCCCCAAAAACGTTTCATTAAAGGAAGCTTTGATTGTTCACTTGAAAAAGGCCTGAGAGTGCATTTATTTGCAAGGAATATTTGAAGTATCTTTGCACCCAGGCAGCTGTCCCCAAGGAGGGTAACACAGTAAAGAGGACGGTATTTTTATATATATATATATATATATATATATATATATATATATATATATATATATATATATATATATATATATATATACACACACATACATACAGAAAAATCTTTATTTAAGTGTCACCTTCTAAGATGACAGTTTAAAAAATATTTTTCTACTTTTAAAGAAACAGTGCTGGCGCCATTTGTTACTTTTCTCCTGGATTTCTGTATGTATATATATATATATATATATATATATATATAATTATAAACAAACAAAGTATTAGCGCACATCCAAAATGAAACCACACTTATTTTGATATAAAGTCTGCAAAAAATGCATGTTTAAAACTCTATACTCTTAAATAAAATTGGGATCTTAGTCACACAATATGGCCATATTCTGCTCAATGAATGGCTAATTAAGGTAACCATCCTCACCTGTGATCTGTTCGCTTGTAATTGGTGTGTGTGTGTATAAATTGTGATCTGTTCGCTTGTAATTGGTGTTTGTGTGTATAAAAAGGTCAATGAGTTTCTGCACTCCTGACAGACCATTGCATCTTTCATCTAGTCATCAGTCCATATGAAGGGGTTTGGAAATGAATTGCAGGCTGTACCAATATTAGTTGTAGATAAAATTAAATATTATTGAAAACTTGGTTAAAATTCCATAGTTGGAAGGCACACTATTATGTTATACATACAACCTCAGCACACAGGTGCTGCATCCGACGCGTTTCCTGCTTTACAACAAGCACTTCATCAGGGATACACAGCTGTTCTCCCTGTGAATATTTAAGCCTTTCACATTTAACCCTTAACAATGCTGTCAGAACTTTCAATGGTCTTTCCATACTGCATTGTTAATGATGTATAATACACATATATACTTTTAAAAACATATATAATAGGCAAAAAAGTTATAAATATTCAGCATTCTAAACATTTATACGAAACTCCTAAGTTATCTCAAAGATATTATTCCCTAACTTTTGAAGGGATCACTAACATAATGTATTCATTAGATCAAAAACAAATTTAATTTAAGATCCTAGATATTTAATTTTTCTTTTCTATTATGATTATGTTAGAAATTTATTATTTTAATAAGTAGCTTTTTTGATGTTAATTATATGGTACAATGGTTTGAAATGGATTTTATGTCTGAAGTGGGGAGGCTATTCACAATACTTGGTTTTATAATTTTAAGTTATTATGGACGATACACACTTTAAATACCTTCTTATGGCTTATGAGTTCGTTTTATTTTCTAGTTATTAGATGTTAAAATAAGCTAAAATTTCAATTCCTATCCATTTATTTCTTGTTGTTTATTATATTGCCTAGGATAGTAGAAATTTATATTTTATACTTTACATATAATTGGTTTAGCCTATAAACAACTTTAAGTCCCATATTTTGTTCATACCTTTTGGGAAGCCTGTTTGGAGTTTATGTATCCAAAAAGCTTCTTTTTTATTTAAATATGCTAATCTGTCCCCTCCTGTAATTTGTTTTGTGACACAATCTATTGCTTGAAATTCAAACAAAGATAGGACATATTTCAATGAGTCTTCATCGAATGTATGGCCTGGTCTATGTCTGGAAAAATGTTCAGCAACTGGTGTTTTTGGTTCAAAAGACTCCAAGGAGAGCAAATGCTCTCGGATTCGGTCCTTTAGGGGTCTAATTGTTCTACCTGTATATTGACACCCACATAGTTTACAGGAGATAAGATAAACTACATACTTCGATGTGCATGTTAAATACTGAAATATCCTGAATTCTTGTTTTGTAATGTTTGAGTGGAAGATATCTCCCAATTTGACATAGTTGCAACTTTTGCACGGTCTTACACCACATTGATCCAAATTTTACACCTTCTGTTGTTATGTTTGTTAATGATGGTTCTTTACTTAGCATGGGAAGGTACCTTTCTACAATTTTACAAATTTTATGGTACTGGTTACTGTATTTTGTTGAAAAGACAAGTTGATTATTATTGACTCTTCCTTCCCTTTGTTTATCACTGAGTAATTCAACTCTATCCATTGATCTGACTAGTTCAATGGTTTCTGTAAGGGCTTTCTCTTTATATCCTCTCTTAATTAGTCTGTTTTTTAGATCTTCTGCATGGGTGTTATAGTCCCTGAGATTGCTGCAATTTCTGCGCAATCTCATAAATTGTCCCTTTGGGATTGCTCTTTTTAGATGTGTGGGATGGTGAGAGTCTGACCGCAGAATGGTATTACCTGAAATATCTTTCCTGTATGTTTCCGTATATAAAACATTATTAATAGTATCTATTTTTATCTGTACATCAAGAAAAGTGATACAATCTCTATGCCAAGTGTATGTAAATTTTAAATTCATGCTGTTGTCATTGAGAATCTTAACAAAGTTCTCTAGCTGTTTGATATCACCTTGCCATACTACAAGGATATCGTCGATAAATCTCGTGTAAAATAAAACACTATCTTTGTAGTCATTTAGTTCTCCAAATATCTTGAAAATCTCAAAATATCCAAGATAAATGTTCGCATATGAGGGGGCAAATTTCGCCCCCATTGCGGTTCCTCTGTTTTGCAAATAAATGTTATTTTCAAATACAAAATAGTTGTGTGTTAATAGGAATTTAACTGCATCAACCAGATAACTAATGAAGACTATGTCATATTCTGTATATAGCTTGAGGATCTCCTCCAGCGCCAGGAGGCCTTGTTGGTGTGGAATGCACGAATAGAGAGACACCACATCTATAGTAAGTAATAGATACGTATCTTTCATCTAGTGCTGCAC
>NC_069500.1:363936495-363941495 GCF_027579735.1 Bombina bombina
CTTAATTTGGTTTTGAAAGCTTTACAGGCTCCTCCGTTTGAGCCTATGCATTCTCTGGACATTAAATTACTTTCTTGGAAAGTATTGTTCCTTTTGGCCATCTCTTCTGCTCGAAGAGTTTCTGAATTATCTGCTCTTTCTTGTGAGTCTCCTTTTCTGATTTTTCATCAGGATAAGGCGGTCTTGTGGACTTCATTTACATTTTTACCTAAGGTTGTGAATTCCAACAACATTAGTAAAGAAATTGTTGTCCCTTCATTGTGTCCTAATCCTAAGAATTCTCTGGAGAGATCTTTACATTCTTTGGATGTGGTAAGAGCTTTGAAATATTATGTTGAAGCTACTAAAGATTTCAGAAAGACTTCAGAAAGACTTTAGACTATTTGTTATCTTTTCTGGTTCTAGGAAAGGTCAGAAGGCTTCTGCCATTTCTTTGGCATCTTGGTTAAAGCTTTTGATTCATCATGCTTATTTGGAGTCAGGTAAATTCCCGCCTCAGAGGATTACGGCTCATTCTACAAGGTCAATTTCTACTTCCTGGGCTTTTAGGAATGAAGCTTCTGTTGATCAGATTTGCAAAGCAGCAGCTTGGTCTTCTTTGCATACTTTTACTAAATTCTACCATTTTGATGTTTTTTCTGTTTTTGGTAGAAAAGTACTTTAGGCAGCTGTTTCAGTTTGATTCTTCTGCTTATAATTTCAGTTTTTTTCATTATAAGATTAAAACTTTTTGATTTGGGTTGTGGATTAATTTTTCAGCGGAATTGGCTGTCTTTATTTTTATCCCTCCCTCTCTAGTGACTCTTGCGTGGAGTGCCACATCTTGGGTATTTGCTATCCCATAGGTCACTAGCTCATGGACTCTTGCCAATTACATGAAAGAAAACATAATTTATGTAAGAATTTACCTGATAAATTCATTTCTTTCATATTGGCAAGAGTCCATGAGACCCACCCTTTTTATGGTGGTTATGATTTTTTTGTATAAGCACAATTATTCCAATTCCTTGTTAATGCTTTTGCTCCTTTCTTATCACCCTACTTCTTGGCTATTCGTTCTTGGCTATTCGTTAAACTGAATTGTGGGTGTGGTGGGGGGTGTATTTATAGGCATTTTGAGGTTTGGGAAACTTTGCCCCTCCTGGTAGGAATGTGTATCCGATACGTCACTAGCTCATGCACTCTTGCCAATATGAAAGAAATTAATTTATCAGGTAAATTCTTACATAAATTTTATATATATATATATATATATATATATATATATATATATATATATATATATACATACATACACACATACATATGCATACATACACACATATATATATATGTACACACACACACACACATATACATACATACATACATATATATATATATATATATATATATATATATATATATACATATATACATATAAACATACATGCATACACACACAATCTCATTCCTTTTAATTAAAAACACATTGGGTGTCATATGAACATTCTAAGTTAGGATCCTAATTAAAAAAAAAAAAAAAAAGATATCAACATAAACACATGATCATTATGATTTTAAAAAATGTGCTTTAAAACCATTTAAGTAAAATAGCAACAAAAACGAACTAGTTGATGACAGATACAAAACACAGGGTGCAAACACCACGCCATGGGCAGCTGCTGAGCTGCTGAATATTTTGACAGCTAGATGCATCTTCTAATGCAAGTACACATATGGAGTACATATCAAACACATTATCTTTTTATCGTTCAAGTTTGTCACTTATCTGGCTGCAATGAGAAAAACAGTTAGGGATTCTCAACACCAGTTCAATGACCTCTTAGCTCTGGAGTTGCTATATTCCTAGTAGCTAAAAATATAAACATTCCGCTTGAAGACGAGATCCCACATGTTCCTCTGGAATCTTTCTGTTACCCTCTCTCTCATAAAAGGGCAAATCGCATCCATAGTTCTATAACATACAAAACGCTCACACCTCCAATTAACCCTACCCAGCATGAGAGACCAGAAATTATTTGCAGAGAATTTTATATCCAAAATGGTTTATTAAAAGGGGCAGTCTACTTGAAAAGTTTTATTGTTTAAAAAGATAATCCCTTTATTACCCATTCCCCAGTTTTGCATAACCAACATGCTTATATTACTATACTTTTTATCTCTGAGATTACCATGTATCTAAGATTCTGCAGACTGCACCCTTATTTCAGTTCTTTTGACAAACTTGCACTTTATCCAATCAGTGCTAAGTCATAAATAACTATGGGAGTGAGCACAATGTTACCTATAGGGCACACATGAACTAGAACTGTCTGTGAAAAACTGTCAAAATGCACTGAGATAAGAGGTGGCCTTCAGGGGCATAGAAATCAGTTTGAGCGTACCTAGGTTTAGCTTTCAAAATAGAATACCAAGAAGACAAAGCACATTTGATGATAAAATCTGCATCTCCATCTAAATCATGAAAGCATAATTTTTACTTGACTGTCTCTTTAGTGACATGGTTATTCACATTTTCATCATTTTAAAGAAATAATAATAATTTTAGGCAATAAAACTCAAATACATAAAAAAGCACTTTTTAATCATGGTTTAAAAAATATAGTTGTATAAAAAACAGAAGTTAAATCTGGTTATTTTGCACCAAATAGAAAGTACAAGCCCCAGGACCTTATTACTCACTGGCTGAACGGTAAAACCCCCACTGCTTAAAGGGCCATGATACCCACATTTTTTTCTTTCATGATTTAGAAAGAGAATGCATTTTTAAACATCTTTCTAATTTACTTCTATTATCTAATATGTTTTATTCTCTTGATATTCATTGCTGAAAAGCATATCTAGATATGCTCAGTAGCTGCTGATTGGTTGCTGCACATAGAAGCCTCATGTGATTGGCTCACCCATGTGCATTGCTTTTTCTTCAAATAAGGATATCTAAAAAATGAAGCAAAATAAATAATAGAAGTAAATTGTAATGTTTAAATTTGTATGTTCTATCTGAATCATGAAAGAAAGATTTTGTGTTTAGTTGCCCTTTAATTATTCACCAAAGCATAAATACATTTAAAAAAAAAAAAAAGTTTATTTTTTTTTCACCTCTAATTTACTGGAGCATATATTTTAGTAAAAACTTTAAAATATGTTAAAAATCGTTCTTTTAGAGACAACAACAAAGAATGATTTTTGTGTTCATTTAAAGGGGGCATTTAACACTAAAATACTAGAGTAAATGAAAAATAGAAGAGAACAGACATTTAAATCTAGAATAACTAAGTTACAACGCCCATTACTTTATACAAATTTGAAAGTTAACACTTTTCAGTGTTAAAGGGACAAGAAAGTTCAACTTAAATGTTTTTTGATCTGATATAGCATTTAAAGGGACACTGAACCGTGATTCAGATAGAGAATGCAATTTTAATCAACTTTCTAATTTACTCCTATTATCAATTTTTCTTGATTATCTTGCTATCTTTATTTGAAAAAGAAGGCATCTAATCAGAACTCTGGACAGCACTTTTTTTATTGGTGGATGAATTTATCCACCAATCAGCAAGGACAACCCAGGTTGTTCACCAAAAATGGGCCGGCATCTAAACTTACATTCTTGCATTTCAAATAAAGATACCAAGATAATAAAGAAAATTTGATAATATAAGTAAATTAGAAAGTTGCTTAAAATTTCATGCTCTATCTGAGTCACAAAAGAAAAAAATTGGGTTCAGTGTCCCTTTAATTTTAATAAACATTTCAATTTACTTCTATTTTAAAATACAGTTTGTTCTTTTGCAATATTTGTTGAATAGCATACCTAGGTAGGCTCAGGAGCAGCAATGCATTACTAGGAGCTAGTTGGTGGTTACACACATATGCCTCTTGTCACTGGCTCACCAGATGTGTTCAACAGCACAATAATAAAATGTTACAAAACATTAAGACATTTTTTGCACTTCTATGTCCCTTTAAAATTGCATGGAAAGGGGAAAAATAATTATGAACAATAATGAATATATTTTCACCAATATATGACAGATTTCAGATATTTGCACATCTGTTATTTAGCAATAATGGATTTGGTGTTTTTTTGCGCATAATGCTATCCTTTCACATGGGTTGCTAATTTTTTAACCCCTAATGATCTGCAAAACCAAGTGGAAACTACTGTATCTTTTACGTTTTCATGTTTACTGAATCTGAATGCAGCAGATGCTCCAAAATCTGTCCATGTAGTTTATGTACAAACTAGTTCAAAGATGCCAAAAATACCAGAGTTTTTACATAGTATCAGGTTGGAATGGAGCCTATAGATGGGAAAATGACATTGTGTCATTGTAGATACATTACTCGCAAGCACGAAAGATCTAAAGAATTGTAACTCTCAGGAGATAAACTGACTCCTTGGCGACTGCATTAACACAAGTACATGATATTTTAGACTGCCATAATAACACAATGGAATGTTACACACATGATAAGCAATAACCTTTAACCTTGTGGCTGCAAAACAGGGCTACAGACTCTCTATGGCAGCTAAGGGGCTGATACAAACAACCACTTTATGTTAGATAGTATTTGTTAAATGTAATTTATGTTAGAGCTCCTAAATGAACTAATATATTTATAGAGGTTAACAGGTCAGCATTTTCTTGTCTGACCCTTTGGCCCTAAGATCTTGCCAGTCAGTTGCTTTGTAAACAAGGATCAGCTGCTGTGTAAATGAAAGGTGCAGAACAGAGCTGTAGATCAGCCTCTTATTGTAGCAACAGTGTTTCTCCATATGGAATCACAAGGGAGCAATGGTCTGACGTGCACCACAGAGAGACTGTATCTCTTCAGGGAAAATCACTGTCTATTAGCCACCCCTTACAGTGCGATGAATGAGACATGCGCTTAAAGGGACAGTATACACTCATTTTCATATAACTGCATGTAATAGACACTACTATAAAGAATAAGATGCACAGATACTGATATAAAAATCCAGTATAAAACCT
>NC_069500.1:363948995-363961495 GCF_027579735.1 Bombina bombina
TAAGTTATACATGCTGCAGGGTGTGCCGGAGGAACCTGTATTGTACCTCTGGAGAGCACATGAATAGTACTGCTGGACAACACTATTCATGCCCCTCCCTGCAAGGCCTGCAGCATATGTAACTCATAACTGTTCAGGAAAACATGGCTGAGGTGACAACTTTATGTAATCCCTTAGGGGTCGACAAATCTGTTTAAAATTTTTAAGCCAGGCATACTTTTTAGGAGCCAAACTGTGGTATTTGCATATAGATATATAGAGAATAACCCAAAAATTCAAGGAGCCGGGGGGGGGGGGGGGTTGATTTCTAGGAGCCAGTGGCTTCCTGGGTTTGTTAGGCCCTGCGGCTTAGATCATGTAATTTTGTTTTACTGACCCATAATAACTGTGTATTTAACCTCGCAAAGGGGTTAAACATAAACGTTCAGAATTACATGGTCGGTGATTAACCCCTTAACGATGGAAATAGTACAGCATCTGTCATTCAGGTCTTAAAGGGACAGTATACTATAAAATTGTTTTTCCTTTAATGTGTTTCCAATTAGTTTTCTTTTTTACCAGCTGCAAAGTATTAAATGTATGACATTTGCTTTTTTAAGGCTTATTTCTGTATATGAAATAGCTGATTTTGTGTTTTGAAGCCACAACCTAATAAAATAGGTTGAGCTTTTAGGTATAATGAGATCTCATTACTGTATCACATTGTGTACATATACCTGCTTCTTTATCTTATATCTGTCCATAAACCAATCACCAATACTTGGAGAGAACAAATGGAAAGTTAACATTTTATTACCTTATCTCTTCTACAACCACCTGGGAGTGTAAATTCTTCTGCTGGCTGTGTTAACACAGCTTGGCTTTGAGGCCAAAAACTTTCAGGATGGGTGAGGATACCACAGGCTTAATAAACTATTTCAAATGCCAATATAAGGGTAATGGAAATACTTGAAAATAATTAAATACACTCCAGCAATGGTTCATTGGGAACAAATTAAAGGGGAGACATTTTTTGAGTATACTGTCCCTTTAAGGACAGGGGCTGCCCCTTGTATGCCGGATGCTTGCTGGTGTTACATGGCGAGACAGTGCTATTTCTGCATTCCCCAGCAGTTATGCGGCACATAAATAGCACTGTGGGGGACACCCCAGGAAAGCTACCACAGAGAAAGTCTGTCCCACTGATTGTATGCCCACCATTATATGAGATGAGATTACATGTAGAAATTTGAGTGCATCTCATGCTGTTGCTAGATGCCTGCATGTGAGGCTATCCAGCAACAGGTCAGTAACAGTCAGGTTTGAACTGTTACTGTGTATACAAATCACTGTGACCGCTCCAATGCATGTTGCTATCAGGTTCAATGGGCTATCACTGGTTGCATCAGGAGTAAGGCAGTCCAGTGATGTCCAATAAAGTGCCCCATGATCATGTGATCAGCAAGTCAAAATGCTTACTTTATAAATGACAAACCATTGACCCCTCATCATCTCTTCCTGTCAGCACCTATGTAATAGCAACAGGTAAAATTTATTTTAATAAAGTGTATTTTTTTATCCTTGTTTTATTTTCTGTCCCTGGCAACAAAAGGGTTAAATTAAAAGTGTCAAAATGCCTCTTAGTAAATACCCTGGCATCTCTAGTTTCTACAAAGAGAATACAATTTTAAACAACTTTCCAATTTACTTCTATTATTTAATTTGCTTCCTTCTCTTGTTATATTTTGCTGAAAGGTTTATCTAGGCAAATTCATGAACAGCAGAGAACCTAGGTTCTAGCTGTTGATTGGTGGCTGCATATATATATATATATATATATATATTGAATATATATATTGGTTTGTCTGTTAAAAACAGTATACAATATGTATGGGTGCACAGTCAAGAGACAATTAAACTTTCATGATTAAGATAGAGCACACAATTTTGAATAACTTTGCAATTCACTTCCATTACCTAAATGTGCACAATCTTTCTATATTCACACTTTTTGAAAGCACCAGCTCATGGCATGTGCAAGATTAACAGGATAGACATATACATTTTGTGATTGGCTAATGGCATTAGGAATTAGACTAGCTAAAAGGGACAGGAAACCCCAAATTTTTATTTCAGGATTTGGATAGAACATACCATTTTAAACAACTTTCCAATTTACTTCCATTAACAAATTTGTTTCATTCTCTTGTTATCCTTTGCTGAAGGAACAACAATGCACAACTGGCAGCTAGATGAACACATCTAGTTAGCCAATCACAAGAGACAAATGTGTGCAGGCACCAATCAGCAGCTAACTCCCACTAGTGTGTATGATATGTGTGTATTCATTTTCAACAAGGGATACAAAGAGAAATAAGCACATTTCAAAATAGAAGTAAATTTACAAGTGTCTTAAAATTACATGTTCTATCTGAATCATGCAAATTTAATTTTGACTTTCCTATCTCTTTAACTGACATTTGACAGGAAAAAAAATCTACTACTCATTTGAAATTCAAACTAAGTGTTTTTGCATGGTCTCTTTATTGTGCATTTATTGATTATGTAATTCTATTGTGTTTAGTGGATAATTATGGTGAAACCAATAAAGAGCAAAATTTCAGAAATTGCCTAAGCATGAAAACTGAGAAAAACCTTCAACCTTACAAGGGGTTAAAATAATAATAATATCAATACAAACTATTTCATTCAAACATATAGTGGGGCAAAAAAAGTATTTAGTCACCCACCAATTGTGCAAGTTCTCCCACTTAAGAAGATGAGAGAGGCCTGTAATTTTCATCATAGGTATACCTCAACTATGAGAGACAAAATGTGGAAACAAATCCAGACAATCACATTGTCTGATTTGGAAAGAATTTATTTGCAAATTATGGTGGAAAATAAGTATTTAGTCACCTACAAACAAGCAAGATTTCTGGCTTTCGCAGACCTGTATCTTCTTCTTTAAGAGGCTCCTCTGTCCTCCACTCATTACCTATATTAATGGCACCTGTTTGAACTTGTTATCAGTATAAAAGACACCTGTCCACAACCTCAAACAGTCACACTCCAAACTCCACTATGGTGAAGACCAAAGAGCTGTCGAAGGACACCAGAAACAAAATTGTAGACCTGCACCAGGCTGGGAAGACTGAATCTGCAATAGGCAAGCAGCTTGGTGTGAAGAAATCAACTGTGGGAGCAATAATTAGAAAATGGAAGACATACAAGACCACTGATAATCTCCCTCGATCTGGGGCTTCACGCAAGATCTCACCCCATGGGGTCAAAATGATCACAAGAACGGTGAGCAAACATCCCAAAACCACACGGGGGGACCTAGTGAATGACCTGCAGAGAGCTGGGACCAACGTAACAAAGGCTACCATCAGTAACACACTACGCCGCCAGAGACTCAGATCCTGCAGTGCCAGACGTGTCCCCCTGCTTAAGCCAGTACATGTCCGGGCCCGTCTGAAGTATGCTAGAGAGCATTTGGATGATCCAGAAGCGGATTGGGAGAATGTCATATGGTCTGATGAAACCAAAGTAGAACTGTTTGGTAGAAACACAACTTGTCGTGTTTGGAGGAGAGAGAACACCATACCTACTGTGAAGCATGGGGGTGGCAACATCATGCTTTGGGGCTGTTTCTCTGCAAAGGGAACAGGACGACTGAAAGAATGAATGGGGCCATGTATCGTGAGATTTTGAGTGCAAACCTCCTTCCATCAGCAAGGGCAATGAAGATGAAACATGGCTGGGTGTTTGAGCATGACAATGATCCCAAACACACTGCCCGGGCAACGAAGGAGTGGCTTCGTAAGAAGCATTTCAAGGTCCTGGAGTGGCCTATCCAGTCTCCAGATCTCAACCCCATAGAAAATCTTTGGAGGGAGTTGAAAGTCCGTATTGCCCAGCGACAGCCCCAAAACATTACTGCTCTAGAGGAGATCTGCATGCAGGAATGGGCCAACATACCAGCAACAGTGTGTGACAACCTTGTGAAGACTTACAGAAAACGTTTGACCTCTGTCATTACCAACAAAGGATATATAACAAAGTATTGAGATGAACTTTTGATATTGACCAAATACTTATTTTCCACCATAATTTGCAAATATATTCTTTCCGAATCAATGTGATTGTCTGGATTTGTTTCCACATTTTGTCTCTCATAGTTGAGGTATAGCTATGATGAAAATTACAGGCCTCTCTCATCTTCTTAAGTGGAAGAACTTGCACAATTGGTGGCTGACTAAATACTTTTTTTCCCCACTGTATCTTATAGGCAAATCATTTCCCATGTCATTTGTCCCTTTGTAAGACACTGCAGACCTTTCTAGGACTCATTTTCATTATTTTAAAAATAAAGGATATTATAAAACACAAACAAAAACAAACATTCTTTAAAACTAAATTGTACTGGATGTATGTCCTGGTGCACCAATAGAACGAGCAGCCTGTGCGCAGTGAATTCCTAGGTATGTTACATGGATTTCCAGAAAGTTTTAATATCAATTTCAACAACTAACATTTTTAAATCACAAAATGTATGTGCCTGTTCAATTACCACTCTTTCAAACACATCATATTTTTTGTGTTCAATATCCCTTTAAACATTTTCAAATGACTGTTTCCCTTTATTTAAACTAGCACACAGGTGTGACAGATATGGAATAGCTGCTCTCGTATTTGCATTACAAAAGCGCCATCTGTTCTATTAATCTCTTTAACTGATCAACAGACGTATAATGAATTGCACTGACCTATCAGGCAATGAAGAGGTTAATAAAGCCACATTCTGAGCATAAATCGGTTTCCAAGCACCCAAAATACAGTCATGAAGATGAAAAGAAAAAGAAAAGAAGAAAAATAGAAAAGAAAAAAAAAAATAGGACTCCGATTATAGCTCTTAATCTTTTTTCCATTAATAGATATTATTGACGTCATGCATACTGTTTATAAGCAGAGAGTGGAATGAGGTTAGAAGCTGCAGATTGTGGAAACTCTCAGAAATTGTGCTATTTGCAGGACAGTCAAGCAGAGGCTATGAGGTTTTATAAAATAAATGGAATATAAAGCTGCTGTGTCATTTCAGCTTTATATCTGTGATGGAATTTCATAAATCTTAGATTTCAGTACATTTCCACATTATGCTGTTGCTCATTTTTCTTTATTCCATTGTACAATGCAGTTTGTGGAACCTCTTTAGCAAGCACAATATAATGAGGCTTTTGTTGATGGCAAATTTATTTAGCAAGAACATAAAAGTAGGCCACAGTGCAATACAATTGGCTGCCTCAATGCCACCCAATGACTACATTGCTATTGGCCCTTTATCCATTGATCAGGGACACCCTTAGCATTTGCGGGGCCCTGGGCAAGATAAATTAGCAGGGCCAGCGCTTTTATTCCCTACCCCCTGTATGCCCTGCCCCTATATGGCCCACCCCAGTCCTAACATTCAGTGTTACCTATATAAAGAATAACAGTATATATTACTAACTAATACCATAAACACTTCTTCATAAACTAACTACAGGATATTAGAATCAATAAGGGATGGGAGGAGGCAAAGTGTACCATAAACAGGAGAACAATGTATTATAACCAATTGGATAAATTGAGTGATATATATTATAAAGATAAAGGTTTCCTGCTACAGATTCAGAGCCAGATACGAAGCACAACTAACGATATAATTGTAATAGAATATACAATTGTATATAGATAGCTCTGATCTGTGTATTAGATTATGACTTAGCCCAAGAAGAAATCAAAACAAAAAATTAAATCATGAATTATTTTCATTCATACTGTAATCTTTATTAACAAAATATTTGGAAAAAAAAGAGAAAAAAGTTAACACATACAATAGCTTAAGCTAAAGTTAAAAACACTTAAACCCAGTTGTATCATAAACCTTCCATATAGATTATAGGTTAAATGAATTAGGATATATCTAAGCCAGCAGCAGCACGAGTGTCAATATAGGCTAAGCCCTTACAATCCGAGGGCTAATTACAGTTACTATTACTGATATAAATATGATGCTGGGCAAATTGGTAGAAGAAATAAGTTTTTAAATATTTCTTTACACCATGGGTAAGCAAATTAAAAGTAACTGAGATAAGGGGTTCTGTATTTTCTGCGGACTTAGCGTTTTATTCCCCAAAAAATGTTTAAAGGGATATAAAATGTTTTATTTTATTTTATGATTCAGATAGAGCACACTATTTTAAACAACTTTCCTGTTTAATTCTGTTATCAAATTTACTTTGTTTACTTGTTATCCTTTGTTGAAAAACAGTAAAGTAAGCTTATGAGTGTGCACGTGTCTGCAGCTCTATATGGCAGCAGTTTTGCAACAATGTTATACATTAGCAGGAGCACTAGATGGCAGCACTATTTCCTGTCATGTAGTGTTTCAGGC
Organism: Bombina bombina; assembly: GCF_027579735.1. Classification (NCBI taxonomy): domain Eukaryota; kingdom Metazoa; phylum Chordata; class Amphibia; order Anura; family Bombinatoridae; genus Bombina; species Bombina bombina. The sequence goes on from NC_069500.1 coordinate 363,955,414, forward strand.
ACGTGCATGCTACCTACCTAGGTATCCCTTCAACAAAGAATAACATGAGAACAAAGCAAATTTGACACAAAGTAAATTGGAAACTTTTTTAAAAATTTTTTGTATTCTCTATCTGAATAATGAAAGAAAATGTTTGGGTTTAATGTCCCTTTAAATAAATATGCCGAATAAAAATACATTTTTAGTGCACTTTCATTATATATGTTCCCTGCTTTTACTGTAATTTAAAGGGACAGTCTAGTCCAAAACAAACTTTCATTATTCAGATAGGGCATGTAATTTTAAACAATTTTCCAATTTACTTCTATCACCAATTTTGCTTTCTTCTCTTAGTGTTCTTAATTGAAAGCTAAATCTAGGAGGTTCATATGCTAATTTCTAAGCCCTTGAAGGCCGCCTCTTAGCTCAGGACATTGACAGTTGTTCACCACTAGAGAGTGTAAGTTCATGTGTTTCATATAGTTAACATTGTGCTCACGAACGTGGAGTTCCTAGGAGCCAGAACTGATAGCTAAAATGCAAGTCTGTCAAAAGAACTGAAATAAGGGGCAGTTTGCAGAGGCTTAGATAAAAGATAATCACAGAGGTTAAAAGTGTATTAAAGGGACACTAAACCCCAAATTTTTCTTTCATGATTCAGATAGAGAATACAATTTTAAACAACATTCCAATTTACTTCTATTATCTATTTTGCTGCAATCTTTAGATATCCTTTGTTAAAGAAATAGCAATGCACATTGGTGAGCCAATCACGAGGCATCTATGAGCAGCCACCAATCAGAAGCTACCGAGCCTATCTAGATATGCTTTTCAGGAAAGAATATCAAGAGAATGAAGCAAATTAGATCATAGAAGTAAATTAGAACGTTGTTTAAAATGGTATTCTCTATCTGAATCATGAAAGAAAAAAATTGGGTTTAATGTCCCTTTAATATAACTGTGTTGGTTATGCAAAACTAGGGAATGGGAAATAAAGGGATTATTTATATTTTAAAACAATAAATATTCTAGACTGTCCCTTTAACACTGAAAAATGTAGTGTTTCCACTTTTCTAAGAGAGGCTGTGGTGCAGAACACTGGCTCTCCTACACACTGCACCAATGGTTGGCTCATATGCGCAACAGCTTCTGCTTATCTGTCCCAAATTGCAACAGCAAAGTAAGATAAACAACATTCAAAAGGCTCTTCATGGATGTGTCTTGGGCCATCAAAACAATATTTTTTTCTCTAACAAAACAGCAGTTTTCTGTTATTAAAATATTTATTTTTACAAGCAGATCTTTTACAATTCAATGAATTTCTGAGGTAACAAAAAAGAAAAAAGACTAACTCATGCACCAATTGGGCGTAGGTACTACATTACTAACTCATGCACCAATTGGGCGTAGGTACTACATTACTAACTCAAGCACCAATTGGGCGTAGGTACTACATTACAAACTCATGCACCAATTGGGCGTAGGTACTACATTACAAACTCATGCACCAATTGGGCGTAGGTACTACATTACTAACTCATGCACCAATTGGGCGTAGGTACATCACACAGTACTTTGCCCAGCGTACAGTATTGACTGCAGCTGGGGGCAGAAGGCATCTGCCTTCATATGGGAGTACTGATCATGACATTGGTTTGCTCACTTACAGTTTCCTTTAACATCATATCTTCTGATCCTTTGCCTCTCTCAGTAGGAGTACCACAAGGCTCTGTCTTGGGTCCCTTGCTTTTTTCTTTCTATACATATACTACTTATATGCTGATGATACCCACATCTTACTTTTCTCTCCTGATATCTCTCTCTTTACTCAACCATATTACCAACTGTCTCTCTGCTATTTCCTCTTGGATCTCCTAGCACTAGCTCCATTTGTCTAAAACAGAGCTGCGTCTTATTCCCCCTTTTCAAGATTTACAACAGCTGACAATTCTCTTACAGTTGGAGACTCTCAAAAACTCACTGCAGGTCTGTTGTCTTGGGGCGACTCTGAACGCTCATTCACTCCCCATATACAAGCACTCACCAAATCCTGCTGTGCACACATACGCAACATTTCCAGAATCTGACTTTTCCTTACTCAAAAAAACTACAAAAATATTAATTCCCTCATTTTGTCACGCATTGACTTTTTCTAAATGGCCTTCCCAAACACCGTCTCAACCCCACCAATCTATTATGAAAGCTTCAGCTAGACTCATCCACCTAAGTCGCCAATCTACATCAGCTGCTTTGCTCTGCCAGATTCTACACTGGTTTCCCATACACTATAGAATAAGAAAGAAAGAATTAACGTAAATTATATATCTTACCCTAAATAAATCTTGAACTGCCTGACACACTACTGAAACTACTATACTTGTGACAAGCTACCCCAAACCTTGTCTTTGCACCCTCAATCTGTATTGTAAGCTCTCCGGAGCAGGTCCCTCTTCCTCCTGTACTAGATTTCTTCAGTCTGTTATGTTTTTGTATCTTATCACAGCTCCTTGTCACTGTATACCCCATCTCTGTACCCAGCGATACAGAATTTGTCGGCTCTATACAAATAAATGATAATAATAATACTAATAATATTCCAGTGCAAACACTGCAGCTGTCAAGCGGCAAACACTGCAGCTGTCAAGCGGAAAACGTCCATCGAGTCAATCAGGAATGGCCGCTGCATGACCTGGAAATTTGTGGATATGTTCTGTTCTGGAGCAGAAATTCACTTATGTGTTAAAAAAAAAAAGATACGGCTCCAGCAGCCCTTATTTAGAGCTAAATGACCACACACAAAAACAGACTATCTGAATCATGCCCTTAGCACCTCTTGCATTATATCTTGCTGCATTTCTCACAGTATGATCTGTGGTCACATAGAAATGTGTACAGAGACATGGACAGACGAAGAGCACCAAGCCTGGTTGTAACATTGACATGACAGTTAGGCACTCACAGCAGGTGTGCAAATTACTAATTTTTCAACCTATGAAATAAAAAATGCTCATTTTTAATTTCTTTTTTTTCTCTACTAAATATTTCTTATTTTGAACATAACATTCAATACCAACAAAATAATTTGAAATAGAAAAATATAACATTCAAATGCTGATACTTAGTCTTCAGTGTGGAAAACTGGCATTGTGCTTATCAACAGTCAAATGTTGCACAGAAGGGAAGTACTGTGACCCAATAAAAGGTGTTGTGACCCATAGGTTAAAGAACCTTATTTTAATGAATAGAGTACCAACGTGCCATGCATCAAGGCAGTAAAGGATAATCAGTTAAACAATCTGTAAGTAGAGGTACTAGGATGTGATGTCAGGGACCCTATTAAAATGTCCTTAGTGGGTACTAAGAATTTGGAGATGAAAAAACCAAGGCCATTGATGCAATAAAAGAACAGAACATTCAAAATATAACAAAGGTTATGCAAAATGTGCTATGCTTTTGTAATAAACAATCCTTGGTATGCTCACAAACTGGTTAAAAAAAAGAAGAAGAGGCCATAACAGATACAAAGCTACACCCTGTAGGAGAAAATGTAATTGCAACTGACTGCTCATCTCTAGTAAATAGCCCCTTTTATCTTTCATTTTATGCGGGGGAAAGCCCATGACGTATTGAGCTACAAAACCGGTTATACAATACTTACCACATATCTCTGCACTGCCTTAGTGACTTTGCTGCTGTCTCTCTCCAGGGGGGAAATTTACACCTACTTTATCCCCTTAAAGGGACAGTCTACTCCAGATTTTGTATGGTTTAAAAAGATAGATAATCCCTTTACTACCCATTCCCCAGTTTGCCCCCTTATTTCAATTCTTTTGACAGCCTTGCATATTAGCCAATCAGTGCTGACTCATAAATAACTCCACAGGAGTGAGCACAATGTTATCTATACGTGAACTAGCACTGTCTAGCTGTGAAAAACGGTCAAAATGTACTGAGATAAGAGGCGGCTTTCAATGGCTTAGAAATTAGCACCTTCAATGGCTTAGAAAATAGCATATGAGCCTACCTAGGTTTTGTTTTCAATAAAGAATACCAAGAGAACAAAGCAAATTTGATGGTAAAAGTTGGAAAGTTGTTTAAAATGACAAGCCCTATCAGAATCATGAAAGTTTATTTTTGACTAGGCTATCCCTTTAAGCACATACAGAGTTAAAATGTTAACATGCACTTTCTAAAGGTGTTATCTTTTGTCTCATTTGCGTTCTAGTTCTAAGCGTACATTAAGTACAGAACAGGAGATTAATTACAAGATAATATGCTAAATTGAGTCTCCCAGGGATGCTCGGCAATGGATGATACATATGTAATTGCTCAGAACACCAGTGGGAATGAGCGACTGCTAGAGAGATGAATGTTGGCAAGAGGGAAATACAGAACTTCATGCCAGTCCATGCACACTTAATTGGGCACACACTTGTCCTTGAATGGACAACCTTGATGTGGAATCTGCACAGTTAAACATTTAGGAAACAATAGTGTGTGGGGGGTGTCTGTCATCTGTACCTTAGCTACTAGAGAGCTCTAATGCCATGTGAATTCATGTCTTGTAGCCAATATCTTGCACCCAAAAGGTTAATACATCACAGAATTTTATAGGTTAAAATAAAAAAATAAAAAAAAAACCTTCTACTCAGACTTTCGTTAAAACTAATTTCCCTAATTCTAGGCAAGTCTATTATAAATTAAAGGGACATAATACTCATATGCTAAATCACTTGAAACTGATGCAGTATAACTGTAAAAAAGCTGACAGGAAAATATCACCTGAACATCTCTATGTAAAAAAGGAAGATATTTTACCTCACAATCTTCTCAGCTCAGCAGAGTAAGTTCTGTGTAAAAAGTTATACTCAACTGCACCCAGCTGCAGGTATATAGAAAAATAAATAAATTAAGAAATGATCAGCAGCCAATCAGCATCAGCAGTGCTGAGGTCGTGAACTCTTTTACTGTGTTAGATTTCACTTAACTCTCATGAGATTTCATTGTTACACTGAATAGGGAAATAACATGAGAGTGCATGAGGCTTATCCTTTCAGCTGTCCCGGGACAGACATACTAATATGCTGCTTAGAAATCCTTTACAATGGGATGTGGCTACTGAGGAACTTTTGAGGTAATATATCTTTCTTTTTTACATAGAGATGTTCAGGTGATATTTTCTAGTCAGCTTTTTACAGCTATGCTGCAGCACTTTCAAGTGTTTAAACATTTGGGTATTATGGCCCTTTAATGCTTTTGAATATTTTTCTGTATTTCTTGCCACCCCTAAATATCTACAATAAAAAAAAATATCAATATTATTCTTTTCACTTGCTACAGACCTATTATGCAGCGGGCCAGTGTTTCTCTTACCTATCTTAGATAGGAACAGTCTTATGTTCTTCATGCTCTCCTTAAGATTTAATATAATAATATTCTGTGTCATTTTTTTCAAAATTAAAATAAAAAAATAGGAACACTTAACTTTGCATTTGCTTTTAATCACCAATATGACTGAGTGAACACCAGCCCCTGTGAGAAGTTTTTTTCAATTACTATATCATGTTGCACATGCACAGTAGTGCACAAGTCACATCCAGGCACTGGGCGACCTCAGGAGAATGCTTGCATTATGCAAACTGGCTCAGGCATTAGAGCCCTTGACTGACTATACTGTTGCTAGCTAATTACAATATCCAAGGGGGTTGTTCCAAGTACAATCCAGATAAAAAATGTGGAGAACTGCAATTACACAACAGAAAACACAGGCAACACATAAGCAACAGTATTATGAAGATTTTACAGGTATACCGTTTAGCTTTTTATAACCTACTAGTCCTAAAGCCAGTGTACACAGGCCATTTTTTGCAGTACAGCGATTCCACCCTTTGCTCTCTCTCTATCCCCCCTCTATTTTGCTCTCTCTGTCCCCTCTCTTCTCCTCTCTCCCCCTCTCTCTATTTTGCTCTCTCTCTCCCCCTCTTTTGCTCTCTCTCTCCCCCCTCCTTTTGCTGTCTCTATCCCCCCTTTTTTGCGCTCTCTCTCTCTCCTGCTCCTTTCTTTTGCTCTCTTTCCCCCTTTCTTTTGCTGTCTCTCTCCCCTT
>NC_069500.1:363968995-364026495 GCF_027579735.1 Bombina bombina
GAAAATCCTTGGAGCAGTGGCTAATCCAAATGGAAGTGCCACAAACTGGTAATGCTTGTCCAGAAAAGCGAACCTTAGGAACTGATGATGTTCCTTGTGGATAGGAATATGTAGGTACGCATCCTTTAAATCCACGGTAGTCATAAATTGATTTTCCTGGATAGTAGGTAGGATCGTTCGAATAGTTTCCATTTTGAACGATGGTACCCTGAGAAATTTGTTTAGGATCTTTAGATCCAAAATTGGTCTGAATGTTCCCTCTTTTTTGGGAACTATGAACAGATTGGAATAAAATCCCATTCCTTGTTCTCTTATTGGAACTGGATGTATCACTCCCATCTTTAACAGGTCTTCTACACAATGTAAGAATGCCTGTCTCTTTATTTGGTTTGAAGATAATTGAGACCTGTGGAACCTTCCCCTTGGGGGTAGTTCCTTGAATTCCAGGAGATAACCTTGAGAAACTATTTCTAGCGCCCAAGGATCCTGAACATCTCTTGCCCAAGCCTGAGCAAAGAGAGAAAGTCTGCCCCCCACTAGATCCGGTCCCGGATCGGGGGCTATCCCTTCATGCTGTTTTGGTAGCAGTGGTAGGCTTCTTGGCCTGCTTACCCTTGTTCCAGCCTTGCATTGGTTTCCAGGCTGGTTTGGGTTGTGAAGTATTACCCTCTTGCTTAGAGGATACAGAATTAGAGACTGGTCCGTTTCTGCGAAAGGGACGAAAATTAGGCTTATTATTAGCCTTAAAAGACCTATCCTGTGGGAGGGCGTGGCCCTTTCCCCCAGTGATGTCTGAAATAATCTCTTTCAAATCAGGTCCAAATAATGTTTTACCTTTGAAAGGACACATCCGCTGACCAAGACTTTAGCCAAAGCACTCTGCGCGCCACGACAGCAAACCCTGAATTTTTCGCCGCTAATCTAGCTAATTGCAAAGCGGCATCTAAAACAAAAGAAAGAGTTAGCCAATTTAAGTGCTTGAACTCTGTCCATAACCTCCTCATACGAAGATTCTTTACTGAGCGATTTTTCTAGTTCCTCGAACCAGAAACACGCTGCCGTAGTGACAGGAACAATGCATGAAATTGGTTGTAGAAGGTAACCTTGCTGTACAAAAATCTTTTTAAGCAAACCCTCTAATTTCTTATCCATAGGATCTTTGAAAGCACAGCTATCTTCGATAGGAATAGTAGTGCGTTTGTTTAGAGTAGAAACCGCCCCCTCGACCTTGGGGACTGTCTGCCATAAGTCCTTTCTGGGGTCGACTATAGGAAATAATTTCTTAAATATAGGGGGGGGGGGGGGGACAAAAGGTATGCCGGGCCTTTCCCACTCTTTATTTACTATGTCCGCCACCCGCTTGGGTATAGGAAAAGCGTCGGGGGGCACCGGAACCTCTAGGAACTTGTCCATCTTACATAATTTCTCTGGAATGACCAAATTGTCACAATCATCCAGAGTAGATAACACCTCCTTAAGCAGTGCGCGGAGATGTTCTAATTTAAATTTAAATGTCACAACATCAGGTTCAGCTTGATGAGAAATTTTTCCTGAATCTGAAATTTCTCCATCAGACAAAACCTCCCTCATGACCCCTTGAGATTGGTGTGAGGGTATGTCAGAACAGTTATCATCAGCGTCCTCTTGCTCTTCAGTGTTTAAAACAGAGCAATCGCGCTTTCTCTGATAAGTAGGCATTTTGGATAAAAGATTTGCTATGGAGTTATCCATTACAGCCGTTAATTGTTGCAAGGTAATAAGTATTGGCGCACTAGATGTACTAGGGGCCTCCTGTGTGGGCATAACTGGTGTAGACACAGTAGGGGATGATGTAGTATCATGTTTACTCCCCTCATTTGAGGAATCATCTTGGGCAATATCATTATCTGTTGCATTACTGTCCTTACTTTGTTTGGACACTATGGCACAATTATCACATAAATTTAAATGGGGAGACACATTGGCTTTCATACATATAGAACATAGCTTATCTGATGGTACAGACATGTTAAACAGGCTTAAACTTGTCAACAAAGCACAAAAAACGTTTTAAAATAAAACCGTTACTGTCACTTTAAATTACAAACTGAAAACACTTTATTACTGAATATGTGAAAAAGTATGAAGGAATTGTTCAAAATTCACCAAAATTTCACCACAGTGTCTTAAAGCATTAAAAGTATTGCACACCAAATTTCAGAGCTTTAACCCTTAAATTAACGGAACCGGAGCCGTTTTTACATTTAACCCCTATACAGTCCCAGAATGAGGCTCTGTCTATAACTAGAAAGGCCCCCATCTGAAAAAGGTGTCCAACACAGTGCCTGCCGTTTTTCTAAACGTTCCCCAAGATTATAATACCAATAATTAGTTAGAATCTGCATAATATGCCTAGTAAAGCAATTGTTTTAGCCCACAAAAATGTCTACCAGTTTTTAAGCCCTTTATTCTTTTATGTTTAACTAAGAAAATGGCTTACCGGTCCCCATGAGGGGAAATGACAGCCTTCCAGCATTACATGGTCTTGTTAGAAATATGGCTAGTCATACCTTAAGCAGAAAAGACTGCTAACTGTTTCCCCCAACTGAAGTTACTTCATCTCAACAGTCCTGTGTGGAAACAGCAATCGATTTTAGTTACTGTCTGCTAAAATCATCTTCCTCTTACAAACAGAAATCTTCATCCTTTTCTGTTTCAGAGTAAATAGTACATACCAGCACTATTTTAACCCCTTAATGACCGGACCATTTTTCAATTTTCTTACCCTTAATGACAATGGCTATTTTTACATTTCTGCGGTGTTTGTGTTTAGCTGTAATTTCCCTCTTACTCATTTACTGTACCCACACATATTATATACCGTTTTTCTCGCCATTAAATGGACTTTCTAAGGATACCATTATTTTCATCATATCTTATAATTTCCTATAAAAAAAATATAAAATATGAGGAAAAAATTGAAAAAAACACACTTTTTCTAACTTTGACCCCCAAAATCTGTTACACATCTACAATCACCAAAAAACACCTATGCTAAATAGTTTCTAAATTTTGTCCTGAGTTTAGAAATACCCAATGTTTACATGTTCTTTACTTTTTTTGCAAGTTATAGGGCCATAAATACAAGTAGCACTTTGCTATTTCCAAACAACTTTTTTTCAAAATTAGCGCTAGTTACATTGGAACCCTGATATCTGTCAGGAATACCTGAATATCCCTTGACATGTATATATTTTTTTTTCAATATATCTTTTTATTGTTTTCAAACAGGATTAAAGAAAAGAAACAGTAAACAATGTATAAATACGCCTATAGGCAGATGTGAACAGCAAATACAATTAAATCAGGGATAACACATAGAATCATGATACTTGCCAACCTTACAGATTGTTACTGGCTATATCAAACTTCCAGACTGGATCCACAGAAAATGTTACAGAAACAGTAAGATAAAAGACAGAGGACCATATAATTTGAATCAAAGCATTTGTGCTGGGTTCATTCGCCCTGCTCCCAAAGGAATATCATATCAGCAATAAAATCTTGTTTACCTATATGTGTGTAGTATATTTTTTCAAGTTCAAGTACATGTTTCACCTCTTTAACCCACATTCCATATGGTGGTGTGTCTGCTTTTTTCCAATATCTTGGTATAAGGCGTCTAGCACAATTAAGCATGACATGTAGCAATTTTTTCCGATACTGACATGTTACATCTGGGAAATTGTTTAATAGGATCAGGCTAGGGGAAAGATCCAGGGACCTACCTATTATCTTGTTAATTTGTGTGTTTATACTATGCCAATATGGCTGAATATGAGGGCACTTACACCATATATGAGAGAGTGTACCAATTTCTCCACAATGTCTCCAACACAGGGGGGAAGAGTTAGGAAAAATACTGCGTATTCTGTGTGGGGTAAGGTACCACCTGGAAAGCAGCTTAAAATTTGTTTCTACTAAAGTTAGTGATAGGGACGACTTTTTGGTTTCAATAAAAATATGGCCCCATTGCTCATCTGTCAATGTTATATCTAGCTCCCTCTCCCACTTGGTGATGTATGTAGGTCTCTTAATGGGGAAGGATCCACTTAGTAGCTTGTAAATTATAGAGATATGAGCTTTAGTCATGGAGGGGGATGTACATAAGGTTTCAAATGGAGTCAGTGTTCTGGTTAAGTTTGCTTTGTGCGGACTAGAAAAAATGGCATGTCTAGCCTGCAAATATGGAAACCATAAATGGAACGGGGAACCTATTAATTGGCTTACCTCAGCCTGTGGGCGCATCAAGCCATTGTGTATCAGCATGTGTATTGGTACGTTGGAGGGGGCTCCAGCCATACGCGGGGTCGGGATGGTGTGGTTTTGTAGCAGTAGGGGGTTATTGAGTAGTGGAGTAAGTGGGGACATTGGCGTTGATAACGATCTATCTTCTACTAGGGATTTGTCCCATATTCGCAGCGTGGAGGCTGTATAGTAGTTACTCCCTATGTCTGGGGACCTCGATTTATGTGGGATCCAGCACTGTTCTCCCAAGTCTAACCCCCCCGCTAAAAAGGATTCTATCTGCACCCAGGGTTTGCTCGTCAGCGAGCGTTTCCATGCAACTATTCGTGCCAAATGAGATGCCTTGTAGTAATTAACCAGGTTAGGGGATCCAAGCCCCCCATCTGCTCTGTTAAGTATATATTTTTTTTTATAAGACAACCCAAAGTATTGATCTAGGCCCATTTTGGTATATTTCATGCCACCATTTCACCGCCAAATGTCATAAAATAAAAAAAAAAGTTCACTTTTTCACAAATTTTGTCACAAACTTTAGGTTTCCCACTGAAATTATTTACAAACAGCTTCTGCAATTAAGGCACAAATGGTTGTAAATGCTTCTTTGGGATCCCCTTTGTTCAGAAATAGCAGACTTATATGGCTTTGGCATTGCTTTTTGGTAATTAGAAGGCCACTAAATGCTGCTGCGCACCACACGTAAATTATGCCCAGCAGTGAAGGGGTTAATTAGGTAGGTTGTAGGGAGCTTGCAGGGTTAATTTTAGCTTTAGGGTAGAGATCAGCCTCCCACCTGACTCATCCCACCCCCTGATCCCTCCCAAACAGTTCTCTTCCCTCCCCCACCCCACAATTGTCCCGCCATCTTAAGTACTGGCAGAAAGTCTGCCAGTACTAAATAAAAGGAGTTTTTCTTTTTTTTAATAAAAAAAAATAAAATGTTTTAGCTGTGATGGACCCCTGCCTTAGCCCCAACCTCCATGATCCCCCCCCCCAGCTCTCTAACCCTCTCCCCTACCTAATTGCCGCCATCTTGGGTACTGGCAGCTGTCTGCCAGTACCCAATTTGCCCCAAAAACAAGTGTTTTTTTTTGCAATTTTTTGCAATTTTTAATGTTTTCTGTAGTGTAGCAGCCCCCCACAATACCCCAACCCCCTCCCCCTCCCAGATCCTTATATATTTTTTTATTTTTAATTCATTTTCCCCCCCTCTTCCTTTCTCATTGGTGTCAGTGGCCAGCTAATCGGCACCCGGCATGCACATACCACTTACAGGAACCGGATGCCGGGTAGCGATGGGCCGCCCACCCGCCTCCCTGATATGCTCCCACCCACCAACGAACCGGCACCATCGCTACCGGTGCAGAGAGGGCCACAGAGTGGCTCTCTCTGCATCGGAGTCTTCTGAAAAGGTATTGCAGGATGCCTCCATATGGAGGCATCACTGCAATACCCTGAGAGCTGCTGGAAGCGATTGCGATCGCTTCCAGCACTCTCTTAGACAACTGACGTACCAGGTACGTCTATTGTCATTAACTGTTAGTTAATGCATGACGTACCTGGTACGTCAGTTGTCATTAAGGGGTTAAAATAACAAACACTTGATAGAAGAATAAAACTACATTTAAACACCAAAAAACTCTTAACCATCTCCGTGGAGATGTTGCCTGTGCAACGGCAAAGAGAATGACTGGGGTGGGCGGAGCCTAGGAGGGATCATGTGACCAGCTTTGCTGGGACTCTTTGCCATTTCCTGTTGGGGAAGAGAATATCCCACAAGTAAGGATGACGCCGTGGACCGGACACACCAATGTTGGAGAAATATATTACATGTTGGATAGGATTATTCTTTAAAAAAAAAACACCATAATTTATTACTTACCTGATAAATTAATTTATTTCATGGTGGTGAGAGTCCACGATCCATTACTCATGGGAATTACCTTCCCTACTACTTGGAGGAGTCAAAGATTCCCAAACCACAGGAGTTCTATATAACACCACCCCCCACACACACACACCTCAGACTAACGCATAGTCAAGCAGAAAAAGCCTTAAAAAAGTAAAGGTGGGGTCCTGTGGACTCATCACCATGAATTTATCAGGTAATCATAAATTTTGTTTTCTTTTATACAAGTGGTGAGAGTCCCTTATCCGTTACACATGGGAACTAATACCCAAGCTGTGAAGTCAACGAGTAATAACATAAATAGCTCGATTTATCAAGCCTTCTTCTCCCCTACAATTGCAGGTTCTCACAAGAGAACCTGCAGTCACTATTTATCAAGCAGCGGTCATTACCCTCTTCTCCACCTCTTAGGTGGAGAATTTCAATCTCCCCGGTCTCATCCAACCGGGGAGATTGACAGCTCCTGCCTGCGTGTGTTTGGCTGTGCGCGGGCAGGGGCTGTCAATCTCCCCGGTTGGATGAGACCGGGGAGATTGAAATTCTCCACCTAAGAGGTGGAGAAGAGGGTAATGACCGCAGGTTCTCACAAGAGAACCTGCAGTCACTATTTATCAAGCAGCGGTCATTACCCTCTTCTCCACCTCTTAGGTGAAGAATTTCAATCTCCCCGGTCTCATCCAACCGGGAAGATTGACAGCTCCTGCCTGCGTGTTATTGGCTGTGCGCGGGCAGGGGGCAGCATTGCACGTGAGTGCAAAATAGCACTTGTGTGCAATGTTGAATGCCATTTTTTTTCTTTCATGATTCAGATAGAGCATGCAATTTTAAGCAAATTTCTAATTTACTCCTATTATCAACTTTTCTTCATTCTCTTGCTATCTTTATTTAAAAAGCAGGAATGTAAAGCTTAGGAGCCGGACCAACAGCTGGGTTGCACTTGCTTATTGGTAGCTAAATGTAGCCATCAATAAGCAAGCACTATCCAGGCTGTTGAACCACAAATGAGCCGGCTCATAAGCTTTACTGTCAATCTTATGCATAGGCTCAGAAGGAAGAGCTTACAAAACTCAACACCAAGTTATATTTCCAGTAGGCACTTGTCCACCATCTTAGTAGCAGACAGCCAAACCGGTACTGAAACATATCAGTAGAGGTTATGGAATAGGAGTATATTGTAGATCTATAGAGGGAGGCAACAGACAAGTCCACTGTTCTGCTACCAATTATTGAAAGTTTATGAAAAAATTCTCATGAAGTGAATAAAAGAATTATTAAAAATACCCCAAATACATCCCTCTTACAAGCACTGTACACTGAGGAGAGAGTGGGCCTCAAAATACACTTAAAAGCATGCACATCTTCATTCTTCAAACACCTCCAGCAGAGGCAAAGAAAAAACTGAGGTATGTATGAGGTGGGATGGGTTATATAGAGCTCTTGGGCTTTGGGAATCTTTGCCTCCTCCAAGTGGTAGGGAAGGTAATTCCTATGAGTAATGGATTGTGGACTCTTACCACCTGTATGAAAGAAAAACGGACTTTGTAAACTGTGTCACTGTCATCAAGTGTAGGAGTTGTCTTTATCAGCCAATAAGCTATCTATTCTTATGGAAAGTTACACACAAATATGCACTCTCTCCCAAGTAAAACACAAAATATGTCTGCAACAGAGAAATATTTATAGCCACAAAATTTGAAATATTTTCCAATATGTACAAAGCTTGAGGGAGTTTAGTCATAAAATGAAAGAAAATAAATAGTTTTAGCAATGTAAAGCTTAAACAGACAACTAAAATGTAATTAATAAAAAACATGAAAACAAAATAGAAAAGTCTGGTTTGTAAGCTCATTACGAATCCGAAGTTAAATTTTATAGCAACAACATAATTATGAAAAAAAATGCCAAACTATTATGGACAAATCTTTATCTCCAGTGTGCAACAAGTCTATATATGAAATAAGCATTTTTAAAATCACAATGCCTCCAAAAGGATTAGCCTAAAAGGACTATTAATTATGATAATGGAAACAGCCGTAAAAACACAGTTACAGTAATTGTGAACACTCAACACAAAATCTGTCTTGTGTAATGTAGTTAGCGTCTCTGCCTGCTGAAAAAGAGAGGTGCGGAAAGGAACTGCTTTCTTATCTGGCTTTTCAAAGCAGAATTTTCAAGAATGTATTACCAATCCCTGACAGTAACAGAGCTAAAAAGGAAAAGGGTTACAATGTATCTAAATAAATAGGGGGAATAAAAGGAAGATGCACCAAAAAGACAAAATAAATTAATAAAAATACATACATAAATAAATACATACATAAATACATAAATAAATAAAGGACTACATTGGACAATACCTTAGAGAAGGGTCTCTTGAAGTATTCCCCTAGCAGTATCCTCTATATACTAGAAACGTCCTTTTTCCAGAAGTTGCCTATTAAACACTCACATAATTACCAGGTCTTTATTTTGATTCCATGACTTTGCACCCTCCAATTGTTTAATAGGAGCACCACAAACAATAAACAAGTAAACACAATGAGACGGTCAGGTGGTAATGTTTAGCAGGGGCCCACAATAGAAGCAATGATTGGAAAAACTAAAATAGGAAATGACATTTAGAGGGAACAAACACTTTCTATGCATAGAGATAGATGTAATTCCTAAAAGTCTTTTGGACCTTACACACCCCTAAGGCTGGCTATGGAGCTTTTTAAAGGGACATAATGGTCAAAAAAGTATTCTGGTAACATTATTACCATTTAGTAGATATGCATCTCTTGCCTAGTATAGCCACATTCAAAAACAGCAACAGCTCATAGTGCTAGCAGTGGCTTGTGTGATTGTCAACGATAACTCAGTTTGCACCACACAAACCACTACTAGCTTTTTGGGTAGAATGTGGGAGCACTGAGCATGCACAGCACATCAACACACACGTTCCAGAAAACATTAATACATTTTACAAGTATCATTTTTGAAAATATACTGAAAACATGTTTCTAGTCTAGCACACTCTGTTTTGACTATTATGACTCATTAAGAGGGGCAGTGTACTACAAAATTGTTTTTACCTTAATGTGTTTCCAATGACTTGTTATTCCAGCTGCAGAGTACAACATGCATGAGAAATTACTAATTTGTGTTTAGTTTTGCATTTGAAATAGTTGGTTTTATTCTTTGACACTGCAACTCATCAAAATGGGTTTAGCTTGCAGGGAAATCAGATTTCGTTGTTTTATCACTTTCTGTACACACACATGCTTCTTTATATTAAGCCTGCCTGTAAACCAAAGCCTAATACTTAGAGCAGAGGTGATCAACTTTGGCACTACAGATGTTTTGGAACTACATTTCACATGACACTTTAAGCTGGCATAGTATCAGCTGACTGGGCATCATGGGAAATGTAGTTCCAAAACCTCAGGAGTGCCAAAGTTGATCACACCTGATTTAGAGAGAACAATTGAAAAATTACATTTTATTGCTTCTCTATCCTACTTCCCACTGGGAGTGTTATATCTTCTGCTGGCTATCTTTACACATCTTTTCTATAGCCAATTCTTAAGTATAGAAACTTTCGGTATAGGTAGGGATACCACAGATAAAATCACCTATTTCAAATTCCAATATAAAGGCAAAGGATGCATTTCCAAACAATTTAATACACTCCAGCAGGTAAAATGGATCATTGGTGTCAGGGTGCCAGGAATCAGACTGAGACGAGAAGTGCAAAAATAATCACATCTTTATTCATAGCAAAAAATAATAAAAAGTCCACAAGTAAAATAACAAGCCAGGAGTCAAAACCAGAGCTGGTAGTCAGACGAGCCGGAATCAGGAACAAGGAAAACAGCAGAATCAGGAACAAGGAAAACAGCAGAGTCAGGAACAAGCCAAGGATCAGGAACCAGGAAGGACGTCAGGCAGCCAGGTAATACACAGGAACTCTCACAAACAGGTCTGAGACAACGCAAAAGCAAAGCATACTGAACAGAGGCCCTTTAAATAATAAGTGATGACATCACAATTCTGAGACTGCATCCTGTCTCACATGGATGATGCACACCAGTCTGGCCATAAAAGGAAGTGTAGGAAATGAGCAGCATCCCCCACAATGCACCATAGTCAGGAAGAGAGGTGAGTAAAATGGCTGCCAGCAGCACATGGCAAACAGGGAAAAAACCCTGATAATTGGAAACAAATAAAAGGGGAGAAAATGTAGGGTAAACTGTACCTTTAAATACAGAATAAATGCTAGAGAGAATGACGTTAAGGTTAAGTTTGGAGTGCATTTCCACATTTTTCTTTCACGATTTAGATAAAGCAAACAATTTTAAACAACTTTCTAATTTACTTCTATTATCACATTCTCTTTATTCGCCTTGGTATCTTTTTTGTATAGCAGGGACATAAACTCAGGAGCGAGCACTATATGGCAGCAGTTTTGCAAGAATGTTATCCATTTGTCAGAGGACTAGTTTGGCAGCAATATTTCCTGCTATGTAGTGCTCCACACACCGACCTAGGTAGCTTTTCATCAAAGAATACTATGGGAACAAAGTAAATTGGAAACTTTTTTTAAAATTTGTATGCTCTGTCTTTTACAAAAGAACATTTCTTAGTTTAATTTCCCTTTGAAAGAAATTGGAAAAACCCAATATTTTTATAATTAAATTACAGGGGACAAAAATGTAAAAATAATGAAAGTAGGTTGTAAGGTTGATTTTTTTTTTTAATGAAAGTGCCTTTAAAGTAACACAGAACAAAAATATGTGGAGCGTGTCTTATAAAAACATACAAATCTGTAGGAAGACAGTCATATGGCTCAGGAGGGTCATTATTCTTTCCTTCCTTTCTTTTTTTGGGCTGTATAACAGAATAGTATTGAAGAAAGCACTTTCCTCCAGTTAGTAATTTCCCAGTTAATCTCTGGGGCATGCTTGCTGAGCTGTTCAGATTAATTCTGTACAGAACTGAAGCTTGTTCAGTAGACAATAGCCTATAATCCCAGTGTTAGGAGGCTGGAATAAAAACCTCCTTATAGCAGAAATGTCAGCACTATAATTACAAGGGAAAGGATGAGAGCCAGCAACCTTCCTAAAAGGCATCACATTAGCATTATAGTAGCTATTTTAAAACCCAGAACATGTGTGCAAAGCTTTCGAAGGACCCTTTTCTACGGTAAAGCAGAGACAAAAGGAGAGTTGAGCTCCTGTGCCATTTTTAGCTGTTTTAACACCTTTCAAGCAAGACACAATGAACCGAAGCTCAAAGACCAAATAAATAAACCGCTATGTTTTCAGAAATCCTCGCAAGGGCAGAAGCTATGAGTCACACAGGCTAGTTCTGTAATGATTTCTCAGTGCAGACATGCACCATATTGCAAATTCCATGCCCTAATCAGCAGTTTCACTGTGTTGTTTATTTATTATTGACAAATAAATAAATAGGGATTTCACTGTCCAAAAAGTAGCAAAATTTGAATAATTCCTAATTATTTAATAGTAGATCTGTGCATAGCCGCTATAAAGACAGATAACAGTTATGATAAAGAACACTCAAGCAAATGTCCCATAAAACAGAAAATGTTACTCCCAGACACAAAAACGTTTGTCCCAAATTCACATAACAGAGTGCCCACAAAAAATTAACCCTTAATGTAAGCTAGTAAAAACGTCTGATAACACTAGGATTACTGCTTACCCTTCCCCAAATGGGGACACTGTCAGCCTTTCTGAGTTAAAGGGACAGTCTACACCAGAATTTTTATTGTTTTAAAAGATAGATAATCCCTTTATTACCCATTTCCCAGTTTTGCATAACCAACCCAGTTATAATAATATACTTTTAACCTCTGTGATTATCTTGTATCTAAGCCTCTGCAAACTGCCCCTTTTTTCAGTTCTTTTGACAGATTTGCAGTCTAGCCAATCAGTGCCTGCTCCCAGATTACTTCACGTGCACGAGCACAGTGTTATCTATATGAAATATGTGAACTAACACCCTCTAGTGGTGAAAAACTGTTAAAATGCAATCTGAAAGAGGTGGGCTTCAAGGTCTAAGAAATTAGCATATGAACCTCCTAGGTTAAGCTTTCAACTAAGAATACCAAGAGAACAAAGCAAAATTGGTGATAAAAGTAAATTGGAAAATTGTTTAAAATTACATGCTCTATCTGAATCATGAAAGTTTATTTTGGCCTAGACTGTCCCTTTAACACAGTCTCTGCAGAAAATATGACTGAACATACCTCATTGCTGTATAGCAAGAAACCGTTGCTCACACTGAAGTTTTCCTGTACTCCTCAGCTCATGTGGGAACAGCAGTGGACCTTAGTTACAAATGCTAAGATCATCATCCTCCAGGCAGAAATCTTTATCTATGTCCTGCCTGAGAGTAAATAGTACAACACCGGTACCATTTAAAAATAACAAGCACTTGATTGAAGATAAAATAAAAGTAACAGTTTAACACCTCTTCTCTTTACCCTTCCTGCTTAGAGCCAGCAAAGAGAATGACTGGGGGGTGGAGTTAAGGGGGAGCTATATAGACAGCTCTGCTGTGGTGTTCACTTTGCTACTTCCTGTCAGGAAGGACAATATCCCACAAGTTAGGATGAATCCGTGAACTCGGTACATCTTGCAAAAGAAATCCACAATTTTATCACAGGGAATTAGGGCAAAATAAATAATGAAGGTATATTAGGATTTGTTTTATTATGCATAATTAAAAGGAACAGTCTTCTTGAAATACTGTTATATTAATACACCTCTGTGGTTACCTTGTATCTAAGCCCCTGCAGACTGCACCCTTATATCAGTTCTTTTTACAAACTTGCTTTTCAGCCAATCAGTGCCGACTCATAAGTAACTCCACAGGAGTGAGCAAAATGTAATCTATATGGCACACGTGAAATAGTGCTGTCTAAATGTAAAAAGCTAATAAAATGCCCAGAGATGGGGGGAGTCGAGAGGTAAGAAGGGAATTTTTTATTTTTTTTTGCTCTGCTGCAGGCTCACGTGATTGAGTAACTTATGTAACGATATAGAATTGAAAGTTCGTGTTTATGTTTATATATGTTGGCTGGTTTTGCTATGCTGTTTATAGTTGTAAGTTTATTGTATTATAAAAAACAAAAAGGAGGCTAAATGTCTTAGGAGGAGTGATGGCTTGCTTAGAGTCTTATCTTTTCAGATGGACTAAATACGGTCACAAGAGGGAAAGAAAGACAAATACAAAGGATTGACCAGAGAAATATCATTGGTCTCCAATAAAGAAAAAAAATGCACAAAGATAAGAGGCGTCATTCTAGAGCTGAGAAATCAGCATATGAGCCTACCTAGATTTAGCCTTCAACAAAGAATGCCAAAAGAACAAAGCAAATTTGATGATAACATTAAATTGGAAGTTGTTTGAAATCACACGCCCTCTATTCAACTTTACTGTTCCTTTAAGCATTTTATAGTACAATAAATAATTGTTTACTGCCCTTTTGGGCTAGCATTTTTTCATTATATGTTAGTTATATCTTAATTAATATATAAATGACTTACCCCATTCATCAGAACTGCAATGTAAAACCATTGTATGGCAGGTTTCTATCTGGATTAATTCTGAAGCAATTCAAATCTGTCAGAAGAGTAGTCATTTGCAACGGGTAAAGAAATAGTCTCAGGATATGAAACTGATTTTTTACACCCCTTTAATATGTTCCCAATAATCAATTTAACCTGCTGGAGTGTATAAAACTTTTTTATATACAGATCCTTTATATTTATTTTGTAATTGTAAACAGCTGGCTTTGCCCATTGTATCCCACATATACTAATACTAATACTGATTATTGTAAAACTGTAAAACAAGGTTTAAAAGAGGAAAAATAAAACACGCCCAGTGGGGAGTTTGTCAGAGAGGTACTAAAATTTTAATTTTCCTTTTTTTTTTTTTTTTTTTTTTTTAGTATTTGTCTTACCGGGTATTTTGAGATAAAGGAGGATTATTTTGTGTAAATATAGAGAGATAAGATAAAGAGGTCTGCTCTCCCGGCAAGCTCAGCCCATTTCATTGGGGAGCAGTATTAAAGGGACAGTCTACCATAGAATTGTTATTGTTTTAAAAGATAGATAATCCCTTTATTACCCATTCCCCAGTTTTGCATAACCAACACCGTTATATTAATATATTTTTTACCTCTGTGATTACCTTGTATCTAGGAATCTTCTTCAAGCCCCCTGATCACATGACTGTGACTGTTTATTATCTATTGTCTTAAATTTAGCATTGTTTTGTGCTAGATCTTAAATAACTTTCTGTGCCTGAACACAGTGTTATCTATATGGCCCGCGTGTACTTTCTGTCTCTTTGTGTTGAAAAGAGATTTAAAAAGCCTGTGATAAGAGGCAGCCCTCAAAGGCTTAGAAATTAGCATATGAGCCTACCTATGTTTAGTTTAAACTAAGAATACCAAGAGAATAAAAAAAAATGATGATAAAAGTAAATTGGAAAGTTGATTAAAATTAAAAGTCCTATCTGAATGCTGAAAGTTTAATTTATACTAGACTGTCCCTTTAATTAATAGAAAAAGCTATTTTATACATGACAATATACCTAAAGGAGAAATACCCCATACATTTTATACTCTGAAGCTGGTATAAGAGTCATTGGAAAAACTATTTTACAAAACACTGTTTCATTAAAGAAACACTTTGAGATTGAAATATAAAAACTGTTTAAAAACTGTAGTAAAACAAATTTGCAATATACTTTCATTATTTATTTTTCTCCTTTTCCTCAAATTTAATTCTGATAATTGTGTTTAATGTCTCTTTAATAACAGACATGCATGAAAGCCAAAATACATAGCCAAAGGGAAAGCAGAACATGGTGGCTAATTAAATAAACATTGCTAATGGCGGCTTAATGTGTCTTAATTCATTTTCCCCCCCACTTAACCATTAATATCAATTCATGGTGCCGGCAATAAACAAGTGTGAACCATTTAAAAACCCAAACATTTAATTGTTCTCATAAATGAACATTTTGATGTCACCTATTTAAAGGGCCATTATAGTGGAAAAATGACCCGTTCTAATTTATTAAAGCATGTCATTTTAGCACTTACAATCCTGCAAGTCTATATGTTCAGCCCCCACAGAAGGGTTAAAATATAGCTAAAGTACTGCTTCGGAGCAACAGGGAACTGCTGCTTCTAAATTAAAATGAACGGTTACCCAATAACAGCACAGCTACTGCCTACTATGGTTGCCACTTCGGCCATGCTTTCCTAGACACTTATGAGTTACACATGCTGCAGGGTGTGCAGAGGCCAACATGCACTGCACCTCTGAACAACACTATTCATGTTCCTCCCTGCAAACCCTGCAGCATGTGTAACTCATAAGTGTCCTGGAAAACATGACCGAGGTGGCAACCCTACTGCCTACAGTCTACTGCTGATGACCAGCTCACTGTCAGTTTCCACTCAGCACCAGCAGTTTTCCAGGGCTCCCAAACAGTATTTTAACTATGTGTTTAACCAATTTGCAGAGGGATTTTTTGTGTTTTTTTTTTTTACTTTAAGTATACCATGTAAAATGTGTATTAACATAGAAACAGAGCATGCCCAAACATTTAAAAAAATTTGAAAAAAACAGCTGTACAAAATCACAGCTGTCTAAACACACAGCGCCGTGATGCACAATTGAAAAGAAGATCGGATCAGAAGAGGCTGGCAAAGAAAGCAAGGTAAGTAATAACTTTGGAAGCTAAAATCTCACAAATCTTTATTTTGCCCCCCCCAAGGTGTTGCTAAGATAATGTTATATATGTAACATCATTTGTTACGTTTACTATCCTTTTAAGGGTATATGGAAGAATTAAATGTTCATGATTCATATATAATCTACACACCCACAGCAATGTCTTCTCTCACAGCTATGCGCACGTATTGTTTGGGCATCTTATGTCCAATGCACTTATTTAGTTTACCATAGAGTTTTACCATAGAGTTGCTAAAGCTACTTCACTGTAAAGCTCCCTCTACAGGTTGCTTGTTTAACACAGCTGCAGAAATGTAGTACATGTTCCTAAGTCTACCTCTGTGTGCCCACATGGAAAGGGGCAAGGTATTGACCAAGAGAAAGAGATAGCTTTGCTTATAGAAGTTAAAGGGACAGTCTAGTCAAAATTAAACTTTCATGATTCAGATAGGGCATGCAATTTTAAACAACTTTCCAATTTACTTCTATTATCTAATTTGCTCAGTTCTTTAGATATCCTTTGTTGAACAAATAGCAATGCATGTGTGAGCCAATCACACAAGGCCTCTATGTGCAGCAACCAATCAGCAGCTACTGAGCATATCTAGATATGCATTTCAGCAAGTGATATCAAGAGAATGAAGCAAATTAGATAATAGAAGTAAATTAGAAAGTTGTTTAAAATTACATGCTCTTTCTAAATCATGAAAGAAAAAAAATGGGTTTCATGTCCCTTTAACTGGAAATAATTCTTTAAATACTACAATCTATCTGAATCCTGACTTCCATAGTTAGGACAAGCAACAACAAGAAACGATGAAGACTGGCAGATTGCTAGTTTTAAATATAAAACATAGGAGTAGCACATTTCATTGACAAGATTACGCTGTAGATATAAAACTAGGGACCACCTGGGCTTGAAAGGATAGGGGATTAAGAATGATGAGACCTGTAACTATATGTTTGAGTGTGCGGTTTGTTTTCCTTGACAGAACCATTTACCATATTTTAGTACGGCTCTGCATTAGAGGCTTTGGAAAATCTAGATATATGCATTTTCTATCCTCAAACCTCACAATCTTGTCATTAGTGTTCATTTTCCTTGAAGTATGCTTTTCCTTCTAAGCTTTATAAAATCTCTTTAAATTTGTCAAGGATTAACAGTTTAAATGCTGAGCAATTTCCACCCCTGTGCTTAGCTGTTTTACTGTTTTTAGAGGATTCTTACTATAAACCCATATGCTAAATCACTTACATATTTTTTAAAAAGTGATTAGAAAATATCACACGTTCATCTATGTAAAAAAGGTATTTTACCTCACCAAAGTAAGTGAGTAGTTATCCTACAAGTACTCTTTTTACCCAGCCAATCAGCACAATCACTGCTAATTTCACACTTTGCTTTACTGTGATATTGAAGGTTTTTACTATAATCTCATATTTCATAGTAAACTATCTTAAAAAAATGGCTGTGCCTGCACATGCTAGACGCACGCTCCCTTGCAAGTAATGGGACAAGCTTCTTTTTTTTTTTAAATAAAGATATTCATGTGATATTTTCCTAGTCGGCTTTTTACAGATATGATGCCTCAACATTTTGGTACCATGCCCCTTTATTATATCCAAGATGTAATCCTAAATAGGCAATTTCTCAGGGGTCCCTAATCTTAATGTGATTTTCTAGAGACCAGCCCTATAATCTTACATCCTGTACTCAGTAGAAGAGGAATACATACAATTTTCATCAGCAGCCATATTATAGCTAGCGAAAGTAGACTTAAGAGCCATTGAAGACAAAATATACCAGTACCAAAAGGTACAAAGATTAGTTTGGTCCACTCAAATTTCTTTTTTTATTACAGTCTTTACAACATCTTTTATTTTAATAAATTTACCATTAGTCTCTACAGCCATAACAAGGAAGAGGAACCATTAATTCACCAGCCTTTTTATAGAGTAGCTTTTGCGGATATTTTCCTACGGCATTGCATCTGTATACATTCCTGTTCTTCACGGTTTTCTTTGCATTATGATTTTTTTCTCTATTCACAAATTAATTAACATAACAACTTCATTAATTAGCCACATAAAGTGTTTGCAGTTTTGCTGACAAATGTCTTTTTTTTACGTTTTTTTTCTCTGGTAATAATGTAGCACGTCTAATTGTGATTGCCAGCTGAGTGTTGTGCGCTTGGGGCGAACTGGGGAAAGATGTGTCAAGGTTGGGTTTATGCTATAAATCTCACAAATGGACCATTAAGGTTCTTGCTGCGAAAAATATAACAATGTGACATTTTTTTTTTAATGGAAAATGTAAACGTTTTAGAAAGATCTTGTCTTAAAGCCTTTAAGAGACCAGGTTTATATATATAATAGTTTCTAACACTGTGAATGAAGATTTTAATGTAAGTGGTAATTAATACTGCTATCAGAAAGTCAGTGGTTTAAATGTTAACCATTATGATGATGATTAAAGGGACAATGCACTATAAAATGGTTTTCCACTTAATGTGTTCCCAGTGACTGCAGCATATAAAATGTATGAGAAGTCGCTCATTTAGGCTTCTTTTTGCAAATTAAGTAACTGCATTTGCTCTTTGAAACCACAGCCCATCAAAATAGGCAAACGCTTACAGTGTTATCTTATCATTCAATTGCTTCCATTTCTTTTCTCTGGACGATTGAAAATGAACATATTAGAGCTTTATATCTCCCACCTCCCAATGTGAGTGTAATTTCTTCTGCTGTCTGTGTTTACATAGCTTCTCAATAGCCTATATCTAGGTATATAAACGTTCAGTATAGGTAGGGACTGGGATACCACTGCTAAATCAGCTATTTTAAATGCCAATACAAAGGTTAAGGATCTATTTGTAAACAATTTAATAAACTCCAGCAGGTAAAATGGATCATTGGAACTAACTAAAGGAGATAAAGTATTTGGGTAATCTGCCCCTTTAAGCTATCACTCAAAAAAATAGAAAAGAAAAAAAAAAAGATCATAGTTTCTCCCATATTATTATATAAAGTCTTTTTTGTGACATAACCGTCACATTGGCATCTTAACAAACCTACTCTTTCTTTACCATTTTAGGTTATAAAGTACAAACGGCAAACAAACTACTTAGAACAATACTAGACTTTGTGTATTGGAGACAGTATATGTGAAATAAAAGGATTAAAGGGATAGAAAGTCACAATTAACTTTGCATGATTTAGATTGTACATGTAATTTTAAGACTTTAGTTCACTTCTATTTTTAATTGTACCTTTGCTCTCTTGGTATACTAGTAAACAATATGCACATATTCTACACTACTGGGCAATAGTTGGTGGCTACACATATTTGTCTCTTGTCACTGGCGATGTGTTCAGCTAGCTCCTAGTACTGCATTGCTGCTCTGGAGCTGACTTTACCTATGGGTTTAATCCATTTGCAGGGGGTTAAACATAGTCATATGCAATAATAAAATGCTCATAATAGAGTATTTTTGTTTTGTACTTTTATTTCCAGCAGGTAATATAAAGTGTGAAATCTGAGAATGTGTAGCCACAATCCAGGAAAGGTAACCACACTGTGCATTTACATGAAAACTTGTGCTGTTGTTTTTCCATAAGACTAGACTGCTATCACACATTTCCATAAGTAGTTTTAATTTGTTAAAGGGGCATGAAAGTGCAAAATAAAAATGGTTTAACCCCTGTTGGGGGCTACCAAAGTAATTTTAAAGGTTCACTCCTGTGAGCTAACACATGGGTGAGCCAATGACAAGAGGCATATGTGCAGAAACCAATCCAACAGCTAATTCTCAGTAGAACACCGCTGTTTCTGATCCTAACTAGATATGCTTTTCAGCAAAGGATACCAAGAGAACAAATGAGATAATAGGAAAACTGTACAAAATTGCTATCATGAAAGTTTGATTTTGACCTTATGTAAAGTGAAAGTACTAGGAGAACTAGAGGAGGGGAGGTAAAATGTTAGAGAGGACGTGTTTAGTAGCTAGGGCAGAAGGAAGGAGATTACAATGTAGGGGGCGGGGGGACAAGAAGGACAGTGGTGACAGGGAGTTATCACTTTTGTTTATTGCAGCACTACACCCTCCCTACCCTGTATATTGCAATACAGTGGGTTATGTCGCCTTGTGCTGCAGGTGCAGGGAAGAGTGCCCAGTGGCAAGGAGGTGGCAGTGTTGGAAGTGTGAGGCAGTTAGTTAACCCCCTTGCTGACTAATCAAATGGTTCATTAGAGTGGGAAGCACTCATGTTTTCCCTCCTCTTGGTTGCTTGTTACTTCTTCAACACATGATAGCAAGAGAATGAAGCAAAATATATAACAAAAGTAAATTGGAAAGTTGTTTAAAATTGTCTTCTCTTTCTGAATCATGAAAGAACATTTTTGTATTTCCTGTCCCTTTAAGAGAAAGGGGTAAACCCATGGGTCTGGCAGGCGAAGAGTTAAATTGGAAATTGGCCTGCAGGAGGGAAACTATAAAGCGAGGTCACTGGGGCTGGGATACTTTTGAGCAGTGTAGTTCAGGCAGGAGGACCCTCTGGTGTGGCCTAAGCTCCTTGTTGGTAGAGGAAGGGACGGCTGTCGTCTTCAGGTGGAGTTCTAGGGTTGCGAGCTCTCCTAATTTTCATGGATTGTAGGTAAAGGACTCTGCTGCTGCCATACACAGGTTATGAATTGGTGTTAATAAAAGTTACTGTTAAACTGCAAATAAGTGTGTGAGTGGGGTTATTTGGCATTCAAAGCAATATAAATCCTTTCCTCCCTTCCTGTCCCTTTAAGATCACATGCCCTTAACTAGGAACATGATAAATTTGGTCAATAAGCCTAGGCATCCAAAAGAAATATATAATACCCATGACAATAATATGGCATGCAGAGCTTCAGTAACATCCCCCTAACATCTCTCTACCCCCAAAACTAAACAGGTTTTCTATTCTTTTTTGAGCTTTGATGAAGCAAAATAACATTATTACTTAAATAAGAAGTTTGTTTACAGCACTATAAACTCATTTAACTCAACAAGAGATGGTATATAAGGCAGAAACTAAAATCTACCTCCCCGGAAAAGGCAATTATACTGCTGCTGCTTAGTTAACTCGGCAAATTGCAATAAGTAATTTTTAAATATGAGTAGTATATATCAGTGACTGCGCATTTCTTTATCTTTTATCCTTTGCTATTATCAATTAGGTGCAAAGATCAAGCAATCACTGTGTAGAATGTTGAAGGTCTGGGTTCTGACGAAACCAAGAAACAGCCATACAAAATTTGTGGCTGCATTTTCAAAATGTCCATTTTTCTTTTCTTTTCTTTTTTTTTCTTAAAGGGACAGCCTACTCCAACATTTCTATTGTTTAAAAAGATAGATAATCCATTTATTACCCATTCCCCAGTTCTGCACAGCCATCATGGTTATATTAATATACCTTTTACCTCTGATTATCTTGTATCTAAGCCTCTTCTGACAGCCCCCTAAACACATGGCTATTTATTATCTATTGATTTGCATTTTAGCCAATTAGTGTAGTGTCAGGCACAGCTCCACAGGAGAGAGCACAATGTTATCTATATGGCCCACATGGATTAGCAGTCTCTTGTTGTGAAAAGCTAAAAAAAAAAAAGCATGTGATAAGAGGCTGTCTATAGTGGCTTAGAAACAGGCAGAAATTTAGAGGTTTAAATGTTATAAAGTATATTAATATAACAATGTTGGTTGCGCAAAGCTAGGGACTGGTAAGTAAAGGTGTTATCTATCTTTTTAAACTATAACAATTTTGGTGTAGGATTGTCCCTTTATCGGAGCTTAGGGTTCTAAAATGTGCTGTAAGCTCTGCAGGAAAAGAAGCCAATTCTGCTCTGTGAAATTAAACTTCATGTGCCAATCCATTGTTTTACATAACACAGCCAGCTGGAATGGCCCCTTATTTAGGATAGTACAAAAACACTAACAAATAGGAGTTCATTGGGCAGTGTCAATATAAAGAAAGATTTCAATGCCACCCACAACAATATTCAAGGCTGCATAAGGAAACTAAATAAAGGTCATACATTGTGTAGAAATAACAACAGGAGCATTTAAGACTTTCCAACCTGACTCAAGCATCCTCATTTGCTGGGGGAACGAGGTAAATACATAGCTAGTAGTACCCCCAGGGAGTTCCTGAAGAATAATTATAAATACATTCTTACAATCTGCTATGACTCAAACTAGAAAAAATACTTGTGTGGGAAAACAAAGCAAGTAACAAGTGACATTTAATGTACAGTACATCACAATCACACAACTCGCCTAACAACAAAATATAGAAGACGGTGTCTGCTAACCCAGTGTTTTTCAACCAGTGTGCCGTGGCACACTAGTGTGCCGTGAGAGATCCTCAGGTGTGCCACGGCAGACTGACAACAGTGTGACATATTTTTTAAACTTTGCTTGTTTTTTACTCCCAGTGCAGGGGTAGTTTGTAGGAGGCATGGCATAACAGCACAATACATACAGTATGTGTGTGTTTGTGTGTATGTATATATATATATATGCTGTATTAGGCTACAATGTGTGATTTTTTTAAAATTTTGGGATGGTGGTGTGCCACGGGATTTTTTAATGTAAAAAAGTGTGCCACGGCAAAAAAAAGGTTAAAAATCACTGTGCTAACCAATCATACTATTTAAAGTGTCCAATTTTCTGCACTTTAAGACATATTGATATTATTATAATATTAAATGATGTAGTGTTACACAATTTTAAAAGGGCATTTAGAAAATTACAGCTGAAACATACAAGATAAAAACACTGCCTTAGAGTTGGGTAGCAATACTGAGAATTCTGCAGCCTCAATTTACAACACAGCTTGCGATTAACCAGTTGATCAGAGGAAAAAAAACTGCTACAACATTTATCTGAAAGAAGACACTATATTCCATTGGTCCTTTCAGCCTGAGGATACCTAGGTATCAGCTGAATGTTTACATTTACTGAGCTTAAAGGGACATTGATGTAACAATTGGTTTTATTGTTATTAAAACAGATTTTTCAATATTGAAAAAACTGTCAATGAAGGTTTTTGTTGTTGTTGTTTGTTATATTATATATATCCTATATTATAAAAGGTCAGGTATGTTTGTCCGATGCAGTCATGCACAGTAGAGGCTGCAGCGCGAGACAAACATACCTAGCCATAAGGAAGGATAAGTCAGTGAGGATCAGACAGCAGAGCGGGGGCCGCTGCACTACAGAAAAAAAAAAAGTTGAGAGTGGTAGGGAAGGGGAAGTATATACACATACACACATACACACACACACACACACACACACACTATAAGTTTTCTTTAAAGAGACACAAAAGTCAAACTTGTGGTTCAGATCAATCATGCAATTATTTTTTTACCTTTTTAGCTAATTTTCAGAGACTTTTTAATTTACTTATATTATAAAATTGACTTTGTTCTCTTGGTATCCTTGTTTACAAAGCATATCTAGGTAGGATTGTGAGCAGTAGAGCACAAATGGGAGATGGCTGCTGATTGGTGGCTACACACATACATGCTTCTTATCATTGGCTCACCAGATGTGTTCAGCTAGCCCTCAGTAGTGCATTGTTGTTTGCACTAACTATAGGGTTGATCACAATACTTTAAAACAAAAAAAAGTAGTAAATGACATATCTACAAAAATCCACAGACTTCAATGATGGTTGACTGAAAGCTGCCAGTACCTAAGATGGCCGCAAATAGGTAGAGGGGGGGAGGGTTAGAGAGCTGTTTGGGGGGGGTCGGGGAGGTAAGGGAGGGAATAGTACCCTGCAGAAAATATATCATTAAAAAAAAAAAAAAACAAAGACAAAAAAAAACTTTTATTTTTATACTGGCAGACTTTCTGCCAGTACTTAAGATGGGGGTGGGGGAGGAAAGAGATCTGTTTGAGAGGGGTCAGGGAGGGATCAGGGAGTGGGATGTGTCAGGTGGGAGGCTGATCTCTACACTAAAGCAAAAATTAACCCTACAAGCTACCTAATTAACCCCTTCACTGCTGGGCATAATACAAGTGTGGTGCACAGCGGCATTTAGCGGCCTTCTAATTGGTATCCAATATACAGCATAAGGACTTACGTGGCGAAAATGGAGATATCTTTCTCCATTTTCACCTTGCCACAAAATACAGGCGTAGTAAGCCTTACGTTGAGTATTGGAGCCCCGTAACTCCCTAAACTGCCTGCAAACTAAAACCTAACACCTAACGCATGCGCAATGTCTATCTACCTGTCAACCGCAATCCCCCACCGCAATACCTAATAAAGTCTTGTAACCCCTAAACCGCCGCTCCCGGACCCCACCGCCACCTACATTAAATGTATTACCCCCTAATCTGACCCCCCTACACCGCCGCCACCTATATTAAATATATTAACTCCTAATCTGATCTCTCTACACCGCTGCCACCTATATTATATGTATTACCCCTTAATCTGATCCCCCTACACCGCCGCCACCTATATTATATGTATTACCCCCTAATCTGGTCCCCCTACACCGCCGCCACCTACATTAAATTTATTAACCCCTAATATTATCCCCCTACACCGCCGCCATCTACATGAAATTTATTAACCCCTAATATGATCCCCCTACACCGCCGCCATCTATATTAAATTTATTAACCCCTAATCTAATCCCCCTACACTGCCGCCACCTATATTAAATATATTAACCCCTAAACCTAAGTCTAACCCTAACACCCCCTAATTTAATTATTATTGAAATAAATCTAAATAATATTATTATTAACTAAATTATTCCTATTTGAAACTAAATACTTACCTATAAAATAAACCCTAAGATAGCTACAATATAATTAATAATTACATTGTAGCTATTTTAGGGTTTATATTTATTTTACAGGTAACTTTGTATTTATTTTAACTAGGTACAATAGCTATTAAATAGTTAATAACTATTTAATAGCTACCTAATTAAAATAATTACAAAATTACCTGTAAAATAAATCCTAACCTAAGTTACCATTACACCTAACACTACAATATCAATAAATTAATTAAATAAACTACAATTATCTCAACTAAAATACAATTAAATACACTAAACTATATTACAAAAAAAACAAACACTAAATTACAAAAAAATAAAAAAAATACAAGAATTTTAAGCTAATTACACCTAATCTAAGCCCTCTAATAAAATAAAAAAGCCCCCCCAAAATAATAAAATTTCCCTACCCTAAACTAAATTACAAACGTAATCAGCTCTATTACCAGCCCTTAAAAGGGCCTTTTGCGGGGCATTGCCCCAAAGTAATCAGCTCTTTTACCTGTAAAAAAAAGAACAAACCCCCCCATTACAACCCACCACCCATACACCTCTACTCTAAAACCCACCCGATCCCCCCTTAAAAAAAAACCTAAGTCTAACACCCAACTGCTCCTTACCTGTCCTGAAGACCGGCGGAGAAGGTCCTGTTCCAGGCGGAGAAGTCTTCTTCCAAGCGGCGACCTCTTCTTCTTCCAAGAACCAGCCAATAGAATGTCAGTAGCTCTTATTCTATTGGCTATTCAAATCAGCCAATAGAATTACAGTAGCTCTCATACGAATGGCTAATTTGAATTTGAAGGCTCAAATCAGCCAATAGGAATTCAAGGGACGCCATTTTTAATCGCGTACCTTGAATTCCTATTCAGTGTACGGCAGAGATCGTATGAAGAGGATCCTCCACGCTCCATGGCTCCGCGGTCTTCAGTTCCAGCGTCGCCGGTCTTCAGTTCCAGAGTTGACGGTCTTCAACTCCTCCTCCCTCCAGGTAAAAGAGCTGATTACTTTGGGGCAATGCCCCGCAAAAGGCCCTTTTAAGGGCTGGTAATAGAGCTGATTACTTTTGTAATTTAGTTTAGGGTAGGGAAATTGTATTATTTTGGGGGGCTTTTTATTTTATTAGGGGGCTTAGATTAGGTGTAATTAGCTTAAAATTCTTGTAATCTTTTTTATTTTTTGTAATTTAGTGTTTGTTTGTGTTTGTAATATAGTTTAGTGTATTTAATTGTATTTTAGTTGAGATAATTGTAGTTTATTTATTTAGTTTATTGATAGTGTAGTGTTAAGTGTAATGGTAACTTAGGTTAGGATTTATTTTACAGGTAATTTTGTAATTATTTTAACTAGGTAGTTATTAAATAGTTAACTATTTAATAGCTATTGTACCTAGTTAAAATAAATACAAAGTTACCTGTAAAATAAATATAAACCCTAAAAGCTACAATGTAATTATTAATTATATTGTAGCTATCTTACGGCTAGATTTGGAGTTTGGCGGTAAAAGGGCTGTTAACGCTCCGCGGGTTTTTTTCTGGCCGCACCATAAATTTAACTCTGGTATCGAGAGTTCAAACAAATGCTGCGTTAGGCTCCAAAAAAGGAGCGTAGAGCATTTTTACCGCAAATACAACTCTCGATACCAGAGTTGCTTACGGACGCGGCCGGCCTCAAAAACGTGCTCGTGCACGATTCTCCCATAGGAAACAATGGGGCTGTTTGAGCTGAAAAAAAACCTAACACCTGCAAAAAAGCAGCGTTCAGCTCCTAACGCAGCCCCATTGTTTCCTATGGGGAAACACTTCCTACGTCTGCACCTAACACTCTAACATGTACCCCGAGTCTAAACACCCCTAACCTTACACTTATTAACCCCTAATCTGCCGCCCCCGCTATCACTGACCCCTGCATTACACTTTTAACCCCTAATCTGCCGCTCCGTAAACCGCCGCCACCTACGTTATCCCTATGTACCCCTAATCTGCTGCCCTAACATCGCCGACCCCTATGTTATATTTATTAACCCCTAATCTGCCCCCCACAACGTCGCCGACACCTACCTACACTTATTAACCCCTAATCTGCCGACCGGACCTGAGCGCTACTATAATAAAGTTATTAACCCCTAATCCGCCTCACTAACCCTATCATAAATAGTATTAACCCCTAATCTGCCCTCCCTAACATCGCCGACACCTACCTTCAATTATTAACCCCTAATCTGCCGACCGGAGCTCACCGCTATTCTAATAAATGTATTAACCCCTAAAGCTAAGTCTAACCCTAACACTAACACCCCCCTAAGTTAAATATAATTTTTATCTAACGAAATAAATTAACTCTTATTAAATAAATGATTCCTATTTAAAGCTAAATACTTACCTGTAAAATAAATCCTAATATAGCTACAATATAAATTACATTTATATTATAGCTATTTTAGGATTAATATTTATTTTACAGGCAACTTTGTATTTATTTTAACCAGGTACAATAGCTATTAAATAGTTAAGAACTATTTAATAGTTACCTAGTTAAAATAATTACAAATTTACCTGTAAAATAAATCATAACCTACGTTATAATTAAACCTAACACTACCCTATCAATAAAATAATTAAATAAACTACCTACAATTACCTACAATTAACCTAACACTACACTATCAATAAATTAATTAAACACAATTGCTACAAATAAATACAATTAAATAAACTATCTAAAGTACAAAAAATAAAAAAGAACTAAGTTACAGAAAATAAAAAAATATTTACAAACATAAGAAAAATATTACAACAATTTTAAACTAATTACACCTACTCTAAGCCCCCTAATAAAATAACAAAGACCCCCAAAATAAAAAATTCCCTACCCTATTCTAAATTTAAAAAGTTACAAGCTCTTTTACCTTACCAGCCCTGAACAGGGCCCTTTGCGGGGCATGCCCCAAGAAGTTCAGCTCTTTTGCCTGTAAAAAAAACATACAATACCCCCCCCCCCCAACATTACAACCCACCACCCACATACCCCTAATCTAACCCAAACCCCCCTTAAATAAACCTAACACTAAGCCCCTGATGATCTTCCTACCTTGTCTTCACCATGCCAGGTTCACCGATCCGTCCTGGCTCCAAGATCTTCATCCAACCCAAGCGGGGGCTAGACATCCACTGAAGAAGTCCAGAAGAGGGTCCAAAGTCTTCCTCCTATCCGGCAAGAAGAGGACATCCGGACCGGCAAACATCTTCTCCAAGCGGCATCTTCTATGTTCTTCCATCCGATGACGACCGGCTCCATCTTGAAGACCTCCAGCGCGGATCCATCCTCTTCTTCCGACGACTAGACGACGAATGACGGTTCCTTTAAGGGACGTCATCCAAGATGGCGTCCCTCGAATTCCGATTGGCTGATAGGATTCTATCAGCCAATCGGAATTAAGGTAGGAATTTTCTGATTGGCTGATGGAATCAGCCAATCAGAATCAAGTTCAATCCGATTGGCTGATCCAATCAGCCAATCAGATTGAGCTTGCATTCTATTGGCTGTTCCGATCAGCCAATAGAATGCCAATCAGATTGAGCTCGCATTCTATTGGCTGTTCCGATCAGCCAATAGAATGCGAGCTCAATCTGATTGGCTGATTGGATGAGCCAATCGGATTGAACTTGATTCTGATTGGCTGATTCCATCAGCCAATCAGAAAATTCCTACCTTAATTCCGATTGGCTGATAGAATCCTATCAGCCAATCGGAATTCGAGGGACGCCATCTTGGATGACGTCCCTTAAAGGAACCGTCATTCGTCGTCTAGTCGTCGGAAGAAGAGGATGGATCCGCGCTGGAGGTCTTCAAGATGGAGCCGGTCGTCATCGGATGGAAGAACATAGAAGATGCCGCTTGGAGAAGATGTTTGCCGGTCCGGATGTCCTCTTCTTGCCGGATAGGAGGAAGACTTTGGACCCTCTTCTGGACTTCTTCAGTGGATGTCTAGCCCCCGCTTGGGTTGGATGAAGATCTTGGAGCCAGGACGGATCGGTGAACCTGGCATGGTGAAGACAAGGTAGGAAGATCATCAGGGGCTTAGTGTTAGGTTTATTTAAGGGGGGTTTGGGTTAGATTAGGGGTATGTGGGTGGTGGGTTGTAATGTTGGGGGGGGTATTGTATGTTTTTTTTACAGGCAAAAGAGCTGAACTTCTTGGGGCATGCCCCGCAAAGGGCCCTGTTCAGGGCTGGTAAGGTAAAAGAGCTTGTAACTTTTTAAATTTAGAATAGGGTAGGGAATTTTTTATTTTGGGGGTCTTTGTTATTTTATTAGGGGGCTTAGAGTAGGTGTAATTAGTTTAAAATTGTTGTAATATTTTTCTTATGTTTGTAAATATTTTTTTATTTTCTGTAACTTAGTTCTTTTTTATTTTTTGTACTTTAGATAGTTTATTTAATTGTATTTATTTGTAGCAATTGTGTTTAATTAATTTATTGATAGTGTAGTGTTAGGTTAATTGTAGGTAATTGTAGGTAGTTTATTTAATTATTTTATTGATAGGGTAGTGTTAGGTTTAATTATATCTTAGGTTAGGATTTATTTTACAGGTAAATTTGTAATTATTTTAACTAGGTAACTATTAAATAGTTCTTAACTATTTAATAGCTATTGTACCTGGTTAAAATAAATACAAAGTTACCTGTAAAATAAATATTAATCCTAAAATAGCTATAATATAAATGTAATTTATATTGTAGCTATATTAGGATTTATTTTACAGGTAAGTATTTAGCTTTAAATAGGAATCATTTATTTAATAAGAGTTAATTTATTTTGTTAGATAAAATTTATATTTAACTTAGGGGGGTGTTAGTGTTAGGGTTAGACTTAGCTTTAGGGGTTAATACATTTATTAGAATAGCGGTGAGCTCCGGTCGGCAGATTAGGGGTTAATAATTGAAGGTAGGTGTCGGCGATGTTAGGGAGGGCAGATTAGGGGTTAATACTATTTATGATAGGGTTAGTGAGGCGGATTAGGGGTTAATAACTTTATTATAGTAGCGCTCAGGTCCGCTCGGAAGATTAGGGGTTAATAAGTGTAGGTAGGTGTCGGCGACGTTGTGGGGGGCAGATTAGGGGTTAATAAATATAACATAGGGGTCGGCGATGTTAGGGGCAGAAGATTAGGGGTACATAGGGATAACGTAGGTGGCGGCGATTTGCGGTCGGAAGATTAGGGGTTAATTATTTTAAGTAGCTTGCGGCGACGTTGTGTGGGGCAAGTTAGGGGTTAATAAATATAATATAGGGGTCGGCGGGGTTAGGGGCAGCAGATTAGGGGTACATAAGTATAACGTAGGTGGCGGTCGGCAGATTAGGGGTTAAAAATTTTAATCGAGTGGCGGCGATGTGGGGGGACCTCGGTTTAGGGGTACATAGGTAGTTTATGGGTGTTAGTGTAGTTTAGGGTACAGTAGTTAAGAGCTTTATGAACCGGCGTTAGCCAGAAAGCTCTTAACTCCTGCTTTTTTCAGGCGGCTGGAATCTTGTCGTTAGAGCTCTAACGCTCACTGCAGAAACGACTCTAAATACCAGCGTTAGAAAGATCCCATTGAAAAGATAGGCTACGCAAATGGCGTAGGGGGATCTGCGGTATGGAAAAGTCGCGGCTGTAAAGTGAGCGTTAGACCCTTTAATCACTGACTCCAAATACCAGCGGGCGGCCAAAACCAGCGTTAGGAGCCTCTAACGCTGGTTTTGACGGCTACCGCCGAACTCTAAATCTAGGCCTTAGGGTTTATTTTAAAGGTAAGTATTTAGTTTTAAATAGGAATAATTTAGTTAATATTAATATTATTTAGATTTATTTAAATAATAATTAAGTTAGGGGGTGTTAGGGTTAGACTTAGGTATAGTGGTTAATATATTTAATATAGGTGGCGGCGGTGTAGGGGGGATTAGATTAGGGGTTAATACATATAATATAAGTGGCGGCGGTGTAGGGGATTAGATTAGGGGTTAATAAATTGAATATAGGTGGCGGCGGTGTAGGGGGCTCAGATTAGGGGTTAATATAGTTAATATAGGTGGCGGCGGTGTAGGGGCCTCAGATTAGGGGATAATATATTTAATATAGGTGGCGGCGGTGTAGGGGGCTCAGATTAGGGGGCAATACATATAATATAGGTGGCGGCGGTGTAGGGGGCTCAGATTAGGGGGCAATACATATAATATAGGTGGCGGCGGTGTAGGGGGGTCAGATTAGGGGGTAATACATATAATATAGGTGGCGGCGGGGTCTGAGAGCGGCGGTTTAGGGGTTAATACATTTATTGTTAGGAGTGAGAGGGGGGATTGCGGATAGAGGGGTATACGTGTTGGGCTATTTTTGGGAGGCGTGTTCGACAGTAATGGGAGATTTAATATTTTAGTTCGTTTTTTAGGTGGCGGCAGTTTCTAAAGTGCCGTCACTGGCGACTCCAGAAATTTGTACTTACGCTTATTTCTGGACATCGCTAGTTTGTCCGACTTACGGCACTTTAGCAACTGTCGATGCCGTATATGTGATAGCTCGATGTGCGAGGTGAAACTACGGGTGGCGCAGGTTTCCACGCTTGCACCGAAACCGGCGCCGTATATCGGATCGCGCCCTTGATAGGTAGAAGAAGAAAAAGAGAGGGACTCTATTTCTGTTTAAATGTAGTGATGGCAAAAATGCTCTGGTCTTTTGGGGAAATTTTTGTCTAAAATCTAATTGAAGGAAGTGAAAAAAGTTCTGCGTCTGGGGAGCTGCACCTATCTATCCATCTATCATGGATGTTAATATCCCTTTAAAGGGACAGTACACTGTAAAATTCTTTTTCCATTAGTGTATTTTCAGTGACTTGTTATACCAGCTGCAGAGTATAAAATATTTGAGAAATTGCATTTTCAGGTTTATTTGTGTATATGAAGTAGCTGATTTTGTGCTTTGAAACCACATCCTATTACAATGGGATGTACTTAAGGGTAATATCAGATCTGATTAGGTTATCACTTTGTGTACACACACTTGCTTCCTTATCTTATATTTGTCTGGAACACCAAAGCTCAATACATAGAGAGAACATTGGAAAATTATCATTTTATTGCTCAACTATCCTGCACACCACTGAGAGTGTAACTTCTTCTGCTGGCTGTGTTTAATTAGGCTTGTCAATAGCATATACTCCAGTATCAAAACTTTCAGTATAGGTGGTTATAATGGAGTCTAAATCAGCTATTTCAAATGCTTAAAAAGGAGTAAAGGAGCTACTTGTAAACAATTTAATACACTCTAGCAGGTAAATTGGATCATTGGCAATCATTTAAAAAGGGAAGATAAATCAGAGTATTAAAGGATTCCAAAACTTTGAATTTTTCATTATTAATAAATTATCACAAACGTATCTACAGACCTCAACTATCAAAACGTACCCACTTTGACATTAAAACGAGTGTTAGAAGCAGAATAAAATGTTATAATACATTTTGGAAAAGACGTCATCAAAGCCAAACCCCTGTGTATAGTGCATTCAATGCAAAAATCAGTCCCCAATCACACTGCGATTTCCTGCATATCATTATCGCATCTTACCGTCACCCGGCGCATACGCAATACAATACGGGCATTCGCGCATGCGCAGATTGCCGCTTCGATTCCTCACTTACCCAAATCATTATCGCATCTTACCGTCACCCGGCGCATGCGCAATACAATACGGCATTCGCGCATGTGCAGATTGCCGCTTCGATTCCTCACTTACCCAAATCAAGCTACTTGACGTATAGGATGACGTGTAAGAAAGATTGCGCATCCGCAGTACAGACGAAGTCGGACATCTTGATAACTCAGGTTATCGAGAATGATTTGTTCTTCAAAATTGATCTTATAACGGTGGGCTTGGAAATCAATTTTTTTAAGCAGAATATCTAGAAAACAGTAATAATATGACACGCAAAGCCAATTACAAATATAAAAAACAAATATGGATATAGAGATTTATGCTAACTTTTTTCCATCGTTTAGTGTCCCTTTAAGACCAATAAGGGCAGTTAATCACCTTAACTAATATTTTTCTTAGATCAGCGTAGGGTATTCACATTGGGACTTAAATCTAAGGAGTCAAGAAGCGCATTTGAAGTGAAAGGGCGCGAGGACTCCCGGTCTGACAAAAACACCAACACCGCCGGAGGAGGAAGCAGGTAAGAGCTAGTTAAAAACTAGCTGACCTGCTGAATATTATTATTTTTCACGAACCATTACCAAGTTTAACTGAACTAAATGCCTGTATGAGGTAAGACTTGAAATTTTAACCCAGCTTTTAACTGAGACTGGATCCGCTTTTATCTGTTGAAAAAGTACTTACAAAAAAGACTGGTTAACATATCGAAGATTCTATCTCTACAAAAAAGACAATTAAGATATACATTGCTTACTTAAACATAAAGAAGGAATATTTGTGTGCAATAGGAACCGGTTCCCGAAAAAACAAGTGGCTGAAAACAAGTGGCTTATTGCATTTTAGATTTTATATCCTCATTTTGTATCTTAATTTGTATCACATTAGAATTACCAATTTTGCTGCTATAACAATAAGATATTTCTTTTAGACAGTACAACATATTTTAATAGGGAACCTAGGTCGTATGTGTGTATGAATGAAATCTAAGATTATTTTAGAATATTTTAACTTTTTGGTTTCACATTGTTCGTTTTTCTGGTGGATAATAAAAATATATGTAAGTTTAAAACTTAAGACTTCCAGTCTTTCTTCATTTCCCTGCTATATCTGACCAGTGTATGGTACACTGATTTGAAATTTGTTATAGGGAGTATTACATATGATATTTGGTGGCTCTGTCTTTGATAGCCTTTTGACTCCTTAGATTTAAGTCCCAAGGTGAATACCCTACGCTGATTTAAGAAAAATATTAGTCAAGTTCCAGCCTTATAGAATTAAAGGGACATTTGGTGTTTATTTCAGATCCATATTTAGCCCAAAGCTATTAGCGCCATCTTACAGTTTAAATATATCTTTTGTTTATGATAACTGTCTAGGAAGGAGACAGTATAACAAGACAGGCTTATTTGGGTTATTGTCTAGCGCTACACAAACTATTTGATATACAGTTAATCACCTTAGCAAGTGATACAAGGTTGGAAAAAGAGAAAAAGTAGAAAGCACACTCGAGTGACAAAGGATACAGGCACATGAATTGATGAGATCAGATATAAGGCCGAGCACACACCAGACCTGATGGCTACACACACAACAAGCAGGAAACTAAAAATACCTAAGATAAATGAGAGAGATGATAGAAATACATAAGAGACATTTGAGAAGATTGTTTAATCATTGTGTGCACTATATTCTGCGGGGCAAATTAATTAATATTCTATGGGGGACGTTTAATTTATCTTGTGTGGAGCATATTCATTTACATTGCGTGGGAGGAAGATTAATTTCTTTTGTTATTTTGGGAAGATTCATTTTTTGTGCATGAGGGATCATTACATTTGTGCTTTATTTTTTAATCATAGTATGATAAATTCATTTTGTATGCAGGAGACTTTTTTTCTGCTGCGCAGGGGGTATTAATTAATTTCCTTTGGAGCCCTGTTTAAAAGGGACTGATTTTATTTTGGGTGGATTTCAGTAAGGCAGGAAAATTGTCATTGCAAATAATTTATGCCACTCACATGGAACCTGAAAGACAGCTTGACTTGAAAAGTATTTAATCAATGACAAAAGGAAAATATGAAGTATAAAGGAAATGTATACGCCAGACTTGTGGTTGTCTTGTGAGCATCAGGCCTATAGTGATATAGTAATAAATGTAATGATATAACAATTTAGAAAGTCTCTTTAAATACACCATTTCATAAAAATATAAATTTGTTAAGGAAGGTGAACACATTAAAAATAAAATGTTTTGGGTGGGTATTTAACAATTTTGGAAACATATCAATGATGATCAGCAGCTGAAATATGCTATGTATGTATGGAAAATTTGTTTAATGGTGAAATTAATAAAAATACTCTCAATATATATGGTGTGTGGATTATACACACACACAGTTTTACAGCAAACGTAAGATAAATAGATTATGAATGTATATAGCAATGTTATTTCATTTTTTATTAACCTATACGTTTGTGGGGAATTACATTTTGAGTTTAATGTCTATTTAAAGACTATAAACTTACAAATTTGGTGAATGTCAAAACATATTACAAAATAATTTATACTCCTTCAAGTCAGACCATTATATAATCCACCTAACTGCCAAATATAGCAGCATCTGAATATATGAACTGGAGGTTTAAGAAAAGAGAACTCGATAATAGCAATTCCCAGCCTCTAGGAATGTAAAGTTAATAGAAGCAGCCATTACCTAAATGGAAACACTGGTATGCATCATGGGAAGTTAATCATATTGGGCAAAATTTTGAAAATATATCTAAGTTTAACAAAAACTGAAAGCAAAGAAAATCACCAAAATTATTTTACAAATGTTAACTTTTAAGTGATCCCTTTTCTTTATTTATTTATTTCAAACCAAAAGATAAAAAACCGCTAAAGTAAATACATAATTACATTTTTTTAAGAATCCATTTTTCATTGTTAATTTCCCTGAGGTAAGCAGTTAACCATTTCAATGTCTCTAAATGCAAGCCATTCCCTCTTGATGTCATATGTTCATTAAACCTATAAAATGAGAAAGAAATTCATAATTCGTTTGACCATTCTGAATGAATAAAACAAATAAAGAAAATCAGGTTTGACGTTTTGCAGCAGGAAAATGGACAGGCTCGACCTGTCAAGTGATTTTTATCAGGCACATAATTTGCACATTTCTCTATAGAAAAAGAAGGCTCTTGCTCAATCTATCAGTGGAAACATAAAAATTCAATAAAGACACATAAGTGTTATTAGTAGCTAGAAGAGTGGAAAGGGAATTTTAATTAAAAGACGTGTTTTCAAAATCAATGCATGGTAAGTAAGTCAATACGGATACATGTCCTCAGGACGCTACATCTGATAATAAACACTAACTGCAAAGCAGTTAAACATAGTAGGCAACTCCTGCCTTTTATGATGTGGTGGGCTTCTAAACCCCCTGGAGTTCTCGCAGGAGCCTGGAGCACACTGATATGCCGCTCAGTATAGGCTTCAGCTGGTATTTCTAATGCTATGAACCACAGAGAACCCAATAATCATTCACTGCATAATATGCTTTCAAGATATAATTAAAGATAATGGACTCGGCTACATTTTAAGGGTAACGCCAGTTGAATTCAAGCTAGAATGCTTTTATAATATTTATAACAATAAAGCTCTATGCCTCCAGTGGGTTCTACAAGTCACTGGTAGAGAAGTAGTTAATATCTTCAGCTGGAAGCAGATGGTGTGCTGGCGATTTAACACTATCTACCATGCATAACTAATTTGATGCTTGCAAATGCATTTACCTTTTGTTTTCCAGACTACAGCAGCACATGAGGGACACAAACTCCTTCGGTGAACCCCTCAACCACGTCATGGGTTGTCATCCTGCCGTTTTTCGCTCACAAGGTGTGAGGAGAATAATGAGCCACAAATACCACTAGGAACCCAACAGCCATAATCAAAAACAGGAAAAAAAGGGATCTGGGAAAATTGATGATTTTTTTCCCCTCTATGAAAACCACTGAACTAAGTTACCATGGAGAAAAGTGACAAGGCTGAAGAAAGTGCAGGGATGTGCCAGTTATACAGCAGCCATCAGGCATATTCTGTAGCCTGATGAAAATACAGTG
This sequence comes from Bombina bombina, assembly GCF_027579735.1. Classification (NCBI taxonomy): domain Eukaryota; kingdom Metazoa; phylum Chordata; class Amphibia; order Anura; family Bombinatoridae; genus Bombina; species Bombina bombina. Next base: position 364,005,589 of record NC_069500.1, read on the forward strand.
GTTAGAGACACAATGACTAATAACAGATGGACAAGGAAAGCTGCCCTTTAGTTTCTCTGCTGAACAGAAAAGGCTGTAAAATATCACAGTAGAGGAAACACTTTTGTAGCGTAGCACAATGATAGAGGAGGGTAAAACCACAAATCATAGTGTAAACCACTTGGTGATATATTTGTACGTTTACTAGAAACTGAAATGCATACATATATAGTTAGAATTGATACCCATAAATTCAGCTCTCTCTTTCCCATCACCCCATAGCTCTAATTTTGAAGCATACAGAAAATCACCATGTGCAATCACCATGCACGTGCATGACAGATAGAGGTTTGCACTGTGCTTACCCACCAATCAGCCTCTCTGTGTGCTCCAAATTTAGCACCAAGGGAGGGTGGGAGGAGGTGCACAGAAGCAAACATTTTAAACCCACAAAACTACAAAATCAACTACTATCGGGTGCTCAGGCAATATAAAAGGTCATACAAATTCCAAGAGTAAGGAAGCCACAGCTCCTGTTTGGATTATGTTATATATTAAAAGGGATAGTGATGTCAAAATTAAACTGTCATGGTTTAGATAGAGGAGGGGTTTTCAAAGACTTAGGCTGTAAGCCTCCCCTCTGATGAAATTAACAAGACAGCCCCCCCATAATACATGTAACTTTATCATTTCTCTTTAAAGAAAATAGTAATATTTAGGTTTTCATTTGGGTAATTTACATCGGATCCAGGGTTCACACACAGCTCTCAAGCCGATTCTGCTCAACCAAAAGAGAGCTTCACTCACGTTTCACTTTATCAGTAACTTGCATTTAATACAGGAATAACAAAGACAACAGACGCAGCGCAGCAGTCTGAGCGATTTACAACCTCAATGCTTTTCTTCCACCTACTTCGTACCCTTTGCCGTATTCCACCAGGACATGGCAAGTGTCATGGTTGGCTCTTAAAAACCCTTCTAGGTTTTACCAAAATCACCTTGTGGTTTCCATAGGATAATGCAAAGTGTCACTGCTCCTGCACCTCCCCTTGTAAGCTGTAGCGCCCTCCTGGGGAAGAGGCCTCACTTTGAAAACCATTAAAATAGATCACTGGTTTTCAGACCTGTTCTCAGACTTCCCTAACAGGTCACATTGTGAGGATATTTGAACTAGAGCACAGGTGAAACAATCAGCTGATTAGTAAACGTGGTTATTTTACCTGCTCTCACCCAAGGTAATCCTGAAAACCTGGCCTGTTGGGGAGGCCTGAGGACAGGTTTAAAAACCAGTGATATAGAGCATAACATTTTAAAGGGATGCGAAACCCCAAAAATATTGTGATTCAGACAGAGCAAACCATTTTAAAAAAGCTTCCAATTTACTTCTATTATCAAATTTGTTTCATTCCCATAATATTCTGTGCTGATGAGATACCTAGGTAGGCATGTGGTAGCACTATATGGCAGGGAATAGTGCTGCCATCTAGTTTTTATATGTTTTTTTTATATGTTTAGAATAATTTGACAAGGCCATTGGCTTATGTGAATTTCCAGACATTATGGTAAACAAACAATAACAAATAAATACAGTAGTTTAATTGTCAAAATCTGAAAGTTGAAGACATCTGTACAGTATTCAATTAATAGTGCATTTAAGGGGGGGGGGGGGCTGACTTGTCACATTGGCAAGTGAAATAGATGGAAATAGCATGCACTGTTTATAGTACAATAACACATGTAATCAGCATTTCATTGCCTTACTGGATTACTAACTTTTATTATCACTGAAAAGGACATAAAGGGGAATTTGAAATGCATCACAGCACATTTCAGATTTACTTAGAATATGTTTCCAGTTGCATAGATCCTTCTGAGAATGGTTAGATGGCCCAGCAAGCATACCTGGGTATGAAGTATAAACATAAATCTGAAATTGCTTTATCTTGCCACTACCCCATTCAAATGAGAGATTCCATATAAAAAAAAACTACCTCAGCTTGGGGATTTTTGGCTCTCTTTTGCATTATATTTTAAACCAATAAAAACAAACCTATTCAACGTAAATGGTCATGAAATGGATGAAACTAATGTAAAATGCTTACTTTTGTAATTGTAAAAATGTAGTAGTAGGCTTTCATTATTGATTGTGCCCCCTTTTCATGTAATTTAACTCAGATAATGGTGGGCTTTCCATATCTAAGAGTTGAAAGTGCACATAGCAGTGTTTACAACCCAAATCTATTACATATCTGCCCCTAATTAGCGGGGGATTAGATAAAATACTGTAAAACAAGGCAAGTTTTGCTAACAAAATTACAGTGGCTAGCCTTGCAGTAACAAGTGTGTATTTAGAAAGCCTCCACACTTGACTGATAAGTTAAATGGACAGTAAAGTCAACATTTATGACTCAGACAGAGCATGCAATTATAAAACAACTTTCCAAGTTACTTCTAGTATCTGTTTTTCTTAGTTCTCATATATCCTTTTGTTGAAAAGCATACCTAGTATAGGTAGGCTGACAGGAGCTTAGGAGCGTGCATGTTTCTTTAGCAATCTATGGTAGCAGTGTTTGCAACATTGTATAACATCGCTATTAATACACTGCAGCTAGATGTCTAAAAACATGTGCATGCTCCTGAGCTCTCCCATAGGATTACTCTTTAAGAAAGGATTCCAAGAGAACTAACCAAAATAGAGAATAAAAAGTAATTTGGAAAGGTGCTTTTAAAATGGCATTATTTATTCTTATTTGTAGAGCGCCAACAGATTCGCTATAAACATAGGCGGTATACAAGCAACATTTATAGGGATCAAATGGGTAGAGGGCCCTGCCGACAGTCGCACTGTTGCAGTCAGCTCTTATGAAGGTGATCTGCAAACAGTTGGGCTCTTAGGCTTACATGCTAAGGGGGTTCATTCACTTCATTGCAGATAGTAATGGAGGAGGGGAACTGGTATAAAAAAAGGTTAGTTTAGGTTGTATGCATCCCTGAACAGTAGAGTCTTTAGGAAGCACTTGAAGCTTTCAAAACCATGGGAGAATCTTGTGGAGCGAGGCAGAGAGTTCCACAAGATAGGAGCCAGTCTGGAGAATTCCAGTAAACGGTAATGTGAGGAGGTAACAAGAGAGGAGGAGAGTAGGAGGTTGTGAGCAGAGCGAAGGGGACAGGAGGGAGAGTATCTGGAGACAAGGTCTTTGAGTCATGAATGTTTAATATTGACTTTACTGTCCCTTTTTAATTACTGCAGCACTACAAAAAAAGTATTGTAATTACAAGGTAATTTACATCTTAAGATTCCTGGGTTGTATATGCAATAAATCTGATTTGTAGATGGAAAAAATGGCAAAAAACACAGAATTTCTCATCACTTTGTAAAGACCTAGATGCAAGTAAAACAAATGTAGGCAACGAGAAAGAAAAAACATAAATTTATGTAAGATCTTACCTGATAAATTAATTTCTTTCTTTCATAGTGGCAAGAGTCCATGAGCTAGTGACGTATGGGATATACATTCCTACCAGGAGGGGGCAAAGTTTCCCAAACCTCAAAATGCCTATAAATACACCTCCTACCTCACTAATACCTTAGTTTAACGTGTAGCCAAGAAGTGAGGTGTAAAAGAAGGAGTAAAAAGCATACAAAAAGAGGAACTGGAAAAAAAGTGCTTTATACAAAAAAAAAATCGGTGGGTCTCATGGACTCTTGCCACTATGAAAGAAATTAATTTATTAGGTAAGTTCTTACATAAATTATGTTTTCTTTCATGTAAGTGGCAAGAGTCCATGAGCTAGAGACGTATGGGATATAATACCCAAGATGTGGAAAACCACAAGTCACTAGAGAGGGAGGGATAAAATAACAACAGCTAAATCCGCAGAGAAATTAAATCCAAAATAATTAAGTTTTCTTTAAAAAAAAAAATAAAAAAATAACTCAAATCAAAAAGGCATTAGAATCAAACTGAGACAACTGCCTGAAGAGCCTGTCTACCAAAGGCTACTTCCGAAGGAAGCAAACACATCAAAATGGTAACATTTAGTAAAAGTATGCAAAGAAGACCAAGTTGCTGTTTTGCAAATTTGATCAACTGAAGCTTCATTCTTAAAAGCCCATGAAGTGGAGACTGATCTAGCAGAATGAGCTGTAATTCTCTGAGGCGGAGACTGCCCTGCCTCCAAATAAGCTTTGTGAATCAAAAGTTTCAACCAAGATGCCAAAGAAATAGAGGCTTTCTGACCTTTCCTGGAGCCAGAAAAAATAACAGACTAGAAGTCTTTCTGAAATCTTTAGTAGAGTCAACATATTATTTTAAAGCTCCCACCACATCCAAAGAATGTAAAGACCTTTCAAGAGTATTCTTAGGATTAGGACACAAGGAAGGAACAACAATTTCCCTACTGATGTTTGTTAGAATTCACAACTTTCTGCAAACATTTAAATGAAGTCCGCAAAACAGCTTTATCTTGATGGAAAATAAGATAAGGAGACTCACAAGAGAGAGCAGACAATTCGGAAACTCTTCTAGCAGAAGAGATAGCCAAAAGAAATAAAACTTTCCAAGAAAGTAGTTTAATATCCAAAGAATGCATAGGCTCAAAAGGAGGAGCCTGCAAAATCTTCAAAACCAAATTGAGACTCCAAGGACGAAAAAAAGATTTAATAACAGGTTTGATACGAATCAAAGCCTGAACAAAACAGTGAATATCAGAACGTTTAGCAATCTTTCTATGAAATAAGATAGAAAGAGCAGAAATGTATCCTTTCAAAGTATTTGCAGACAACCCCCTATCCAAACCATCCTGATGAAACTTTAAAATCCAAGGAATTCTGAAGAAATTCCAAGAATAAACTATGAATGAAACACCATGAAATATAGGTTTTCCAAACCCAATGATAAATTTTCCTTGAAACAGACTTACGAGCCTGTATCATAGTGCTAATCACCGAGTCAGAGAAACCTCTATGACTAAGCACTAAGCGTTCAATTTCCATGCCTTTAAATTTAGAGATTTGAGATCCTGATGGAAAAACAGCCCTTGAGACAGAAGGTCTGGCCTTAAAGGAAGTGGCCAAGGCTGGCAACTGGACATCCAGACAAGATTCACATACCAAAACCTGTGAGGCCATGCTGGTGCTATCAGAAACACATGAGATTGTTCCAATATGATCTTGGACATCACCCTTGGAAGAAGAACCAGAGGTGGAAAAAAATATAAGCAGGAAGCAAGGAACTGCTAAGGCATCCACCATCTCCACCTGAGGATCCCTGGACCTGGTAAGCTTCTTGTTTAGACGAGAGGCCATCAGATATATTTCCAGAAGACCTCACATCTGTATAAGATGAAAAAACACATCTGGATGGAGAGACCACTCCCCCGGATATAAAGCCTGACGGCTGAGATAATCCGCTTCCCAATTGTCTACACCTGGGATATGAATCGCAGAAATTAGACAAGAAAGTATCTGAGATACTTCTTTCATTGCTAAAGGACTGCGAGCCCATCCTTGATGATTGACATATGCCACTGTTGTGATATTGTTTGTTTGAAGACTAATGTTAAGTTCTCTCTTCAATAGAGGCCATGCCTGAAGAGCTCTGAAAATAGCACAAAGTTCTAAAATATTGATAGGTAACCTCGCCTCTTGAGGTTTCCAAACCCCTTGTGCTGTCAGAGACCCCCAGACAGCTCCCCAACCTGTAAGACTTGCATCTGTTGTAATCACAATCCAGGAAGGACAAACAAATGAGACCCCTTGATCAATAAGGTGATGGTCTGACCACCAAGTCAGAGAGAGTTGAGTGTTGGGATTTAAGTATATCAACTGTGATATCCGAGTATAATCCCTGCACCATTGGTGCAACATGCAAAGCTGTAGAGATCTCATATGAAAATGAGCAAAGGGGATCGCGTCCGATGCTGCAGTCATGAGACCTAAAACTTCCATGCACATAGCCACTGAAGGGAATGATAGAGACTAAAGGTTTAGACAAGCTAAAACCAACTTCATTTGTAACTTGTCTGTCAGAAAAAGAGTCATGGACACTGAATCTATCTGGAAACCTAAAAAGGTGACCCTTGTTTGAGGAATCAAGAAACTCTTTAGTAAATTGATCCTCCAACAATGTTCTTGAAGAAACCACACTAGTCGTTTTGTGTGAGATTCTGTTAAATGAAAAGATTGAGCTAGTACCAAGATATCGTCCAAATAAGGAAACACTGCAATACCCTGCTCTCTGATTACAAATAGAAGGGCACCGAGAACCTTTGAAAAGATTCTTGGAGCTGTCGCTAGGCCAAATGGAAGAGCGTCAAATTAGTAATGCTTGTCTAGAAAAGATAATCTCAGAAAATGGTAGTGGTCTGGATGAATCGTAATGTGAAGATAAGCGTCCTGTAAGTCTATTGTGGACATGAAATGACCTTGCTGAACAAAAAGGCAGAATAGTCCTTATAGTCACCATCTTGAAAGTTGGGACTCTTACAAAACTATTTAAAAATTTCAGATCCAGAATTGGTCTGAACGAATCTTCTTTCTTTGGGACAATGAATAGATTTGAATAAAACCCCAAACTCCATTCCGGAAAGCTCTAGGTCTGAAACGCATTTCCGAAAAGACTGAGCCTTCACAGGGTTTTTGGAACATGAGAAAGAATCTTCCAATAGGAGGTCTTATTCTGAAACCTATTCGATACCCTTGAGAAACAATATTCTGAATCCACTGATTTTGAACAGCAACTGTCCAAATGTGTTTAAATAATTTTTAATCTGCCCCCCACCAGTAGAACTGGTTTGAGGGCCGCACCTTCATGCAGTTTTAGGGGCTGGATTTGGTTTTTTATAAGGCTTGGATTTATTCCGGAGATGGTCTCCAATTAGGTTTTTTGTTCTCTATTCTGATGAAAGGAACGAAAACGATTGGGAGCTTTAAATTTAGCCTTAGATTTCTTATCTTGGGGCAGAAAAACTCCCTTTCCCCCAGTGATAGTGGAAATAATAGAATCCAATTGATAACCAAATAAATTACTACACTGAAATGATAAAGATAGTAATCTAGATTTAGACACCATATCAGCATTCCAAGATTTAAGCCATAAAGCTCTTTTAGTAAGTATAGCTAAAGACATAGATTTATTATCAATCTTAACGACATCAAATATAGCATCACAAATGAAATGATTAGCATGTTGAAGTAAAATAACAATGCTAGATAATTGAGGATCTATTAACTGTTGAGCTAAACTGTCCAACCAAAAGGTTAAAACAGCAGGAACATCAGCGATAGAAATGGCAGGTCTAAGAATATAACCAGTATGTAAATATGCTTTTCTAAGGTAAGATTCAATCTTCCTATCTAAAGGATCCTTTAAAGAAGTACTATCTTCCATAGGAATAGTAGTACGGTTGGCCAGAGTAGAAATAGCCCCATCAACCTTAGGGACTTTTTCCCAATACTCTAAATTAGCCACAGGTAAAGGATAAAGCAATTTAAACCTATAAGAAGGATTAAAATAAGTACCAAGTTTAGACCATTCCTTAGTAAACATATGATAGATAGCATCTGGAATATGAAAAACTTCAGGAGTAACATCAGAAGTTCTAAAAACAGAATTCAAACGTTTGCTATTCTTGTTATCAGGAGAACTTGATTCCTCAACACCCAAAGTAAACAATACTTCCTTTAATAAAGGACGAATATATAAAATCTTAAAAAGAAAAGTCGATTCATCAATTTCATTCTCTGAAGTAGGATCCTCTGAGCCAGAGAAATTGTCATCAGCAGAAGATACTTAAGTATGCTGTCGATCAATACAAGCTTCATCAGATTTATGAGAGTCTAGGAGAGACCTTTTACATTTATTTGAAGGAGAATAAGCAGTCATAGCCTTCTCTATGGCTGCAGCAATATAATATTTTATATCTACAGGAATATCATGTACATTAGACTGTGAAGGTTTAACAGTAGATGTATTTGTACATATAGAAACATTATCAGCATGTAATAATTATCAAGCACATCTTACTTCACCACCTCCACAAGGAGGCAAAGTTTGTAAAACTAAGCTATGAGTGAGGTAGGAGGTGTATTTAAAGGCATTTTGAGGTTTTGGAAAGCTTTGCCCCCGCCTGGTAGGAATGTATATCGAAAATGTCACTAGCTCATGGACTCTTGCCACTTACATGAAGAAATATGGTGACAGAGTTTGGACGATGGATTTCTTGTGCATTTCAAATCACTTTTTCATAAAACTAATAATTTCAAATCATAAATGTATGAAAACATAATTTATGCTTACCTGATAAATTTATTTCTCTTGTAGTGTGTTCAGTCCACGGGTCATCCATTACTTATGGGATATATTCTCCTTCCCAACAGGAAGTTGCAAGAGGATCACCCAAGCAGAGCTGCTATATAGCTCCTCCCCTCACATGTCATACCCAGTCATTCGACCGAAACAAGACGAGAAAGGAAAAACTATAGGGTGCAGTGGTGACTGGAGATATAATTTAAAATTTAGAACCTGCCTCAAAAAGACAGGGCGGGCCGTGGACTGAACACACTACAAGAGAAATAAATTTATCAGGTAAGCATAAATTATGTTTTCTCTTGTTAAGTGTGTTCAGTCCACGGGTCATCCATTACTTATGGGATACCAATACCAAAGCTAAAGTACACAGATGATGGGAGGGACAAGGCAGGAACATTAAACAGAAGGAACCACTGCCTGTAGAACCTTTCTCCCAAAAACAGCCTCCGAAGAAGCAAAAGTGTCAAATTTGTAAAATTTGGAAAAAGTATGAAGTGAAGACCAAGTTGCAGCCTTGCAAATCTGTTCAACAGAGGCCTCATTCTTAAAGGCCCAGGTGGAAGCCACAGCTCTAGTGGAATGAGCTGTAATTTTTTCAGGAGGCTGCTGTCCAGCAGTCTCATAGGCTAAGCGTATTATGCTACGAAGCCAAAAAGAGAGAGAGGTAGCCGAAGCCTTTTGACCTCTCCTCTGTCCAGAGAAAACGACAAACAGAGAAGAAGTTTGTCGAAAATCTTTAGTTGCCTGTAAGTAGAACTTCAGGGCACGGACCACGTCTAGATTATGCAAAAGACGTTCCTTCTTTGAAGAAGGATTAGGACATAACGATGGAACAACAATCTCTTGATTGATATTCCTGTTAGAAACAACCTTAGGTAAAAACCCAGGTTTAGTACGCAGGACTACCTTGTCTGAATGAAAGATCAGATAAGGAGAATCACAATGTAAGGCAGATAACTCAGAGACTCTTCGAGCCGAGGAAATAGCCATCAAAAACAGAACTTTCCAATATAAAAGCTTAATATCAATGGAATGAAGGGGTTCAAACGGAACACCCTGAAGAACTTTAAGAACCAAGTTCAAGCTCCACGGAGGAGCAACAGTTTTAAACACAGGCTTAATCCTAGCCAAAGCCTGACAAAAAGCCTGGACGTCTGGATTCTCTGCCAGACGCATGTGTAAAAGAATAGACAGAGCAGAAATCTGTCCCTTTAGCGAACTAGCGGATAAGCCCTTTTCTAAACCCTCTTGTAGAAAAGACAATATCCTAGGAATCCTAACCTTACTCCATGAGTAACTCTTGGATTCACACCAATATAAATATTTACGCCATATCTTGTGGTAAATTTTTCTGGTAACAGGTTTCCGAGCCTGTATTAATGTATCAATAACCGAATCCGAAAACCCACGCTTTGATAGAATCAAGCGTTCAATTTCCAAGCAGTCAGCCTCAGAGAAATTAGGTTTGGATGGTTGAAAGGACCCTGGATTAGAAGGTACTGCCTCAGGGGTAGAGACCATGGTGGACAGGACGACATGTCCACTAGGTCTGCATACCAGGTCCTGCGTGGCCACGCAGGCGCTATCAGAATCACTGATGCTCTCTCCTGTTTGATCCTGGCAATCAGTCGAGGTAGCAACGGAAAGGGTGGAAACACATAAGCTATGTTGAAAACCCAAGGTGCTGCTAGTGCATCTACCAGCACCGCACCCGGGTCCCTGGACCTGGATCCGTAACAAGGAAGCTTGGCGTTCTGGCGAGATGCCATGAGATCCAGATCCGATTTGCCCCAACGACGAATCAGTTGAGCAAATACCTCCGAGTGAAGTTCCCACTCCCCCGGATGAAAGGTCTGTTGACTTAGAAAATCCGCCTCCCAGTTCTCCACACCTGGGATGTAGATCGCTGACAGGTGGCAAGAGTGAGACTCTGCCCAGCGAATTATCTTCGAGACCTCCAACATCGCTAGGGAACTCCTGTTTCCCCCTTGATGATTGATGTAAGCCACAGTCGTGATGTTGTCCGACTGAAATCTGATGAACCTCAGTGTTGCTAACTGAGGCATAGAATGTTTATTGGGAGGAGTCTCTCCTCCTGAGTCCACGATCCCTGAGCCTTCAGGGAGTTCCAGACTGCTCCCCAGCCTAGTAGGCTGGCATCTGTTGTTACAATCGTCCAATCTGGTCTGCGAAAAGTCATTCCTTTGGACAGATGAACCCATGACAACCACCAGAGAAGAGAATCTCTGGTCTCCCGGTCCAGATTTAGCAAAGGGGACAGATCTGAGTAATCCCCGTTCCATTGACTTAGCATGCATAGTTGCAGCGGTCTGAGATGTAGGCGCGCAAATGGCACTATGTCCATTGCCGCGACCATTAAGCCGATTACTTCCATGCACTGAGCTACTGATGGGCTTGGAATGGAGTGAAGGACACGGCAAGCATTGAGAATCTTTGATAACCTGGACTCCGTCAGGTAAATCTTCATCTCTACAGAATCTATAAGAGTCCCTAGAAAAGGGACCCTTGTGAGTGGCAACAGAGAACTCTTCTCTACGTTCACTTTCCACCCATGCGACCTCAGAAATGCTACAACTATCTCTGTATGAGACTTTGCATTTTGAAAACTTGATGCTTGTATCAGAATGTCGTCTAGGTACGGAGCCACCGCTATGCCTCGTGGTCTTAGTACCGCCAGAAGTGAGCCCAGAACCTTTGTAAAAATTCTCGGGGCCGTAGCTAACCCGAAGGGAAGAGCTACAAACTGGTAATGCCTGTCTAGAAAGGCAAACCTTAGATACCGATAATGATCTTTGTGAATCGGAATGTGAAGGTAGGCATCCTTTAGGTCCACTGTGGTCATATATTGACCCTCTTGGATCATGGGTAGGATGGTCCGAATGGTTTCCATCTTGAACGACGGAACCCTTAGGAATTTGATCTTTAAGTCTAAGATTGGTCTGAAAGTTCCCTCTTTCTTGGGAACTACAAACAGATTTGAATAAAACCCTTGCCCCTTTTCCGTTTGCGGAACTGGGTGGATCACTCCCATCACTAAGAGGTCTTGTACACATTGTAGAAATGCCTCTTTCTTTACTAGGTTTGTTGATAACCTTGACAGATGAAACCTCCCTTGTGGAGGAGAAGTTTTGAAATCCAGAAGGTATCCCTGAGATATAATCTCCAACGTCCAGGGATCCTGTACATCTCTTGCCCAAGCCTGGGCGAAGAGAGAAAGTCTGCCCCCCACTAGATCCGTCTCCGGAAAGGGGGCCCTGTCTTCATGCTGTCTTAGGGGCGGAAGTAGGCTTTCTGGCCTGCTTGCCCTTGTTCCATGACTGGTTGCCTTTCCAACCCTGTCTGTAACGAGCAGTAGTTCCTTCCTGTTTTGGAGCGGAGGAAGTTGACGCTGCTCCTGCCTTGAAATTACGAAAGGCACGAAAATTAGACTGTTTGGCCTTTGATTTGGCCCTGTCCTGAGGAAGGGTGTGGCCCTTACCTCCAGTAATGTCAGCAATAATTTCCTTCAAGCCGGGCCCGAATAAGGTCTGCCCTTTGAAAGGAATGTTTAGTAGTTTAGACTTAGAAGTTACATCTGCTGACCAGGATTGAAGCCATAGCGCTCTGCGCGCCTGTATGGCGAATCCGGAATTCTTAGCCGTAAGTTTGGTTAAATGCACTACGGCATCCGAAACAAACGCATTAGCCAGCTTAAGGGTTCTAATCTTGCTCAAAGATTCATCCAATGGAGCTGTGCGAATCGCCTCTTCCAGAGACTCAAACCAGAATGCCGCTGCAGCAGTGACAGGCGCAATGCATGCAAGAGGCTGCAATATAAAACCTTGTTGAACAAACATTTTCTTAAGGTAACCCTCTAATTTTTTATCCATTGGATCTGAGAAAGCACAGCTATCCTCCACCGGGATAGTGGTACGCTTGGTTAAAGTAGAAACTGCTCCATCCACCTTAGGGACCGTCTGCCATAAGTCTCGTGTGGTGGCGTCTATAGGGAACATTTTTCTAAATATCGGAGGGGAAAAGGGCACACTGGGTCTATCCCACTCCTTGCTAATAATCTCTGTAAGCCTCTTTGGTATAGGAAAAACGTCAGTACACACCGGTACCGCATAGTATTTATCCAGCCTACATAATTTCTCTGGGATTGCCACTGTGTCACAATCATTCAGAGCTGCTAACACCTCCCCTAGCAACACGCGGAGGTTCTCAAGCTTAAATTTAAAATTTGAAATTTCTGAATCCGGTCTCCCCGAATCAGAACCGTCACCCACAGAATGAAGCTCTCTGTCCTCATGTTCTGCAAATTGTGACGCAGTATCAGACATAGCTCTCGTGTCATCGGCGCGCTCTGTCCTTAACCCAGAGCTGTCGCGCTTGCCTCTTAACTCGGGCATATTGTATAATACTTCTTTCATAACATTAGCCATATCATGTAAAGTGATTTGTAAGGGCCTTGATGTACTTGGATCCTCAATCTTACGCACCTCCCGAGCGGGAGACGAAGGTACTGACACGTGAGGAGAGTTAGACGGCATAACTTCCCCCTCGTTGTCTGGTGATAATTTCTTTATCGGTACAGATTGACTTTTATTCAAAGTAATATCAATACAATTGGTACACATATTTCTATTGGGCTCCACATTGGCTTTTAAACATAATGAACAAGCAGATTCCTCTGTATCAGACATGTTTAAACAGACTAGCAATGAAGCTAGCAAGCTTGGAAATTACTTCAATAAGTTTACAAGCAATCTAAAAAACGCTGCAGCGCTTATTTTAAAAAACACAATTGAATAACAAAGAACTAGTTCAGTTATAGTCAACAATTCTTTAAATGTATTAATTAGCAGAGGATTGCACCCATTAGCAAAAGGATGATTAACCCCTCAGTACCCAAAAAACGGATATCAAATTATTTAGATTTAACGCTTTTATCACAGTCAAACACACTGTCACAGGTCTGCTGTGACTGATTACCTCCCTCAAAAACGAATTTTGAAGATCGCTGAGCTCTCTGGAGACGTCCTGGATCAAAGAGGAAGAAGCAGGAAGACTGTGCTAGAATTTTAACTGCGCAACAATGCGCTAAAAAAAGGCCCCTCCCACTCCTATTACAACAGTGGGAGACCTGATATAACAGTTTCTATGCAGAAATATACGTTAGCCGTGTGGAAAAAAATCATGCCCAAAAAGATTTATCACCAAAGTACCTCACAAAACGATTAACATGCCAGTAAACGTTTTAAAAAACAACATTTCAGATGCTGTGTAAAGTTATTATTAAGCCTGCTACCAGTCGCTTCTACTGCAGTTAAGGCTCACACATTATATCAGTATTAACAGTATTTTTTCAGTCAAATTCTAGTCCCTAGAAAATAACTCTACTGTGCATACATTTATCAGCCTGATACCAGTCACTACTACTGCATTTAAGGCTGTACTTACATCATACGTGTAACAGCAGTGTTTTCTTAGTCAATTCCATTCCCAGAAAATATTGTACTGCACATACCTCATTTGCGGGAGACCCCGCATGCTATTCCCATTTTCTGAAGTTACCCCACTCCTCAGAATGTCGAGAAAAGCCAGTCGATCTTAGTTACATCTGCTAAGATCATAGAAAACGCAGGCAGTTTCTTCTTCCAAATACTGCCTGAGATAGAAAAACAGCACACTCCGGTGCCATTTAAAATAACAAACTTTTGATTGAAGAATAATTAAGTAAAAACTCCAGCTCCTCTCGCAACCTCCTTCTTTGTTGAGGGTTGCAAGAGAATGACTGGGTATGACATGTGAGGGGAGGAGCTATATAGCAGCTCTGCTTGGGTGATCCTCTTGCAACTTCCTGTTGGGAAGGAGAATATATCCCATAAGTAATGGATGACCCGTGGACTGAACACACTTAACAAGAGAAACATACAACTTTCCTATCATTCTGTGTTAATGTTTAATTAACTTTTTTTTAAAATAATACACACGTAATTGCAACCGTACATACCATTGATTGGTATATTGTGTCTGTAGAGTTAATTCAATTGTGAACAGAGCATGCTCAAAGATTATGCAGTTTGTAGCCCATTCAATTAATCCATCCCACAATAAAATGCTTAACGACCAAGGACGTAACAGGTACATCCTGCAAAAACTGTCAGTGACAATTATACAGAGGACGTACTAGGTACATCCATTGAGCGCTTCCAGCAGCTCTCAGGGTATTGCAGTAATGCCTCGATAATGAGACATCCTGCAATACCGTTTTTTAAGCATCCGATGCAGAGAGCCACTCTGTGGCCTCTCTGCACCAGTAGCGATGGTGCCGATCGTTGGTGGGAGCCTTAGCAGGGAGGCGGGTTGGCGGCCCATCGCTACCCGGCATCCAGTTCCTGTATGTGCAATGTGCATGCCGGGTGTGTGCGGGGGGGGGGGGGGGGGGCACGCAGCAACTACTGCCGATAATGTAACTGAATGTGAAGGAGGGCGGAGGGAAAATAAAGAACAAAGGTTTGGGGATGGGGAGCGGGGTATTGAGGGTAGGCAGCTACACTACAGAAAAATTTATATTTTAGAAAAAAAATAAAAAGCTTTTTTGGGGGGCAAAATGGGTACTGGCAGACAGGTAGTAGGGTAGCAGGGAGAGGGTAGAGAGCTGTTTGGGGGGGGGGGGGGAATTAGGGAGGTTGGGTGCTAAGGGGGGGGTCCATCACAGCTGAATAGATATTTAAAAAAAAAAAAAAAAAAAAGCCTTTTATTTTCGTACCATAATATGGTGGGGATAATTGTGGGAGGGAAGAGAGTTGTTTGGGAGGAAGAGAGCTGTTTGGGAGGGATCAGGGGGTGGGATGTGTCAGGTGGGAGGCTGATCTCTACACTAAAGCTAAAATTAACCCTACAAGCTAGCTAATTAACCACTTCACTGCTTGGCATAATACAAGTGTGGTGCGCAGCGGCATTTAGCAGCCTTCTAATTGCCAAAAAGCAACGCCATAGCCATATATGTCTGCTATTTCTGAACAAAGGGGATTCCAGAGAAGCATTTACAACCATTTGTGCCATAATTGCAAAAGCTGTTTGTAAATAATTTCAGTGAGAAACGTTTTTTTTTATTTGATTGCATTTGGTGGTGAAATGGTGGCATGAAATACAGGTGGCCCTCGTTTTACAACGGTTCAATTTACACCGTTTCAGAATAACAACCTTTTTTTCCAGGCATGTGACTGCTATTGAGAAGCAGTGCATTTATTAAAATAGCCAGTAGGGGGAGCTGTCCGCTTGTGTTGCAGCGCAGCCAAGCAAGCTAAAATTAATCAGTTTAACCAGACCTGAGCTATCGAGCAGATTTCAAAGCAACAAAATCTTCCTGTCTATAAATCAGTCCAGATTGGAATGCATAGAAAGAACTGTTTGCAGAAAAATGCAAGTGAAGTCTGTGTTGTGTGATTATTTTATTAGGTTTATAATGCTGTTTAGCATTTAAAGTCTTCATTTCAAAGCTTTAAAAATAATGTATTAGGTGTTACTTATGTCAATTTTGAGAGGGGCCTGGAACCTATCTCCCTCACATCCCTTTGACTTACATTATAAACTGGGTTTCAATTTACAACGGTTTCGATTTACAACCATTCCTTCTGGAACCTAACCCCGGCGTAAACTGAGGGCTACCTGTATACCAAAATGGGCCTAGATCAATACTTTGGGTTGTCTACTAAAACAAAAAATACATACATGTCACATGATATTCAGGGATTCCTGGCAGATATCAGTGTTCCAATGTAACTATCGCTAATTTTGAAAAAAAAAAGTTTGGAAATAGCAAAGTGCTACTTGTATTTATTGCCCTATAACTTGCAAAAAAAGCGGTTGTAGATGTGTAACAGATTTTGGGGGTCAAAGTTAGAAAAAGTGTGTTTTTCCATTTTTCATCATATTTTATAAAAAAATTTTATAGTAAAATGATATGATGAAAATAATGGTATCTTTAGAAAGTCCATTTAATGGCGAGAAAAACTGTATATGTGTGGGTACAGTAAATGAGTAAGAGGAAAACTACAGCTAAACTCAATATCCGCAAAAATGTAAAAATAGCCTTGGTCCCAAACGGACAGAAAATGGAAAAGTGCTGTGGTCAGTTTCATTGTATTAATAAAAGCACTACACAGTTCCTTAAACTTATACACTGTAACAAAAATAAATAAAAGTTAAAATCCATTTAAATAGATGAATAATACATATGGCAATGCTTTCTATTACGTATAAGCAACTGATTAGTGATTTTTTATTACAACAATGAAACAGACTGTTTAACATCCCTTTAAGTAAATCAGAACATGTTTATATTAACCATGAGTATGCCAGTCTCTGGTTTCAGAGAAAAAACCTCCTGGTCATTTATAAACTAATTTACTGCTTAGGACTTTATGATACAATAAAAAAAAATCTCCAATATCATCTGCGGCAGTTAAAATGAAAGTCGTGTCATATCAATAAGGGTGCAGAGAAAAAGTGAATGGGTTTACCTATTTAAATTATGCCTCATAAAGAAGCTGGGTAAATAAGCAGAATGGCAGGTACGTATTCCAGTGTCTGAAGTGGGAAATCTTGTTTGACAAGTGACAACTTCCTTGTGCTTCAGGCAATAATAAATTACTATAAATTTCACTGCTATAGGAGCTGTCACTAGAATAAACTGTAATGGTCAAGCACATGTCTAGAACTTTAATCCTGTGCTCACAACTGCCACAATACAGGGAGTGCAGAATTATTAGGCAAGTTGTATTTTTGAGGATTAATTTTATTATTGAACAACCATGTTCTCAATGAACCCCAAAAAACTCATTAATATCAAAGCTGAATATTTTTGGAAGTAGTTTTTAGTTTGTTTTTAGTTTGAGCTATTTTAGGGGGATATCTGTGTGTGCAGGTGACTATTACTGTGCATAATTATTAGGCAACTTAACAAAAAACAAATATATACCCATTTCAATTATTTATTTTTACCAGTGAAACCAATATAACATCTCAACATTCACAAATATACATTTCTGACATTCAAAAACAAAACAAAAACAAATCAGTGACCAATATAGCCACCTTTCTTTGCAAGGACACTCAAAAGCCTGCCATCCATGAATTCTGTCAGTGTTTTGATCTGTTCACCATCAACATTGTGTGCAGCAGCAACCACAGCCTCCCAGACACTGTTCAGAGAGGTGTACTGTTTTCCCTCCTTGTAAATCTCACATTTGATGATGGACCACAGGTTCTCAATGGGGTTCAGATCAGGTGAACAAGGAGGCCATGTCATTAGATTTTCTTCTTTTATACCCTTTCTTGCCAGCCACGCTGTGGAGTACTTGGACGCGTGTGATGGAGCATTGTCCTGCATGAAAATCATGTTTTTCTTGAAGGATGCAGACTTCTTCCTGTACCACTGCTTGAAGAAGGTGTCTTCCAGAAACTGGCAGTAGGACTGGGAGTTGAGCTTGACTCCATCCTCAACCCGAAAAGGCCCGACAAGCTCATCTTTGATGATACCAGCCCAAACCAGTACTCCACCTCCACCTTGCTGGCGTCTGAGTCGGACTGGAGCTCTCTGCCCTTTACCAATCCAGCCACGGGCCCATCCATCTGGCCCATCAAGACTCACTCTCATTTCATCAGTCCATTAAACCTTAGAAAAATCAGTCTTGAGATATTTCTTGGCCCAGTCTTGACGTTTCAGCTTGTGTGTCTTGTTCAGTGGTGGTCGTCTTTCAGCCTTTCTTACCTTGGCCATGTCTCTGAGTATTGCACACCTTGTGCTTTTGGGCACTCCAGTGATGTTGCAGCTCTGAAATATGGCCAAACTGGTGGCAAGTGGCATCTTGGCAGCTGCACGCTTGACTTTTCTCAGTTCATGGGCAGTTATTTTGCGCCTTGGTTTTTCCACACGCTTCTTGCGACCCTGTTGACTATTTTGAATGAAACGCTTGATTGTTCGATGATCACGCTTCAGAAGCTTTGCAATTTTAAGAGTGCTGCATCCCTCTGCAAGATATCTCACTATTTTTTACTTTTCTGAGCCTGTCAAGTCCTTCTTTTGACCCATTTTGCCAAAGGAAAGGAAGTTGCCTAATAATTATGCACACCTGATATAGGGTGTTGATGTCATTAGACCATACCCCTTCTCATTACAGAGATGCACATCACCTAATATGCTTAATTGGTAGTAGGCTTTCGAGCCTATACAGCTTGGAGTAAGACAACATGCATAAAGAGGATGATGTGGTCAAAATACTCATTTGCCTAATAATAATAATTCTTAAAGGACCATAAAAGGGACATGAACTTTAAAATAAACTTTGCTGCATTTAAAAGAACAATCCTATATTACATTTTTTCTTCCGTTTTTCTGTAATTTTATATTTAAAAAGTTTGCAACTCCAAACCCACCGTAGGACTGATTATACGAGTCCTAATATGGTGGTCTACCTGGGTAACAGAATAGTGGAAGGTTTATGATGCTGTGCATTTGCAGTCAGAGCCGTCATCGGTCTATGTCGCTCACACGCTGCTATCTGGGCAATAAATAAAAAAGCCTTTTATTTAATGCACATGCTCAAATCCAATAGCAAGCCCTGTTTGGATCGTCTTTACTGAGACTGGAGCATGCAGACCAAATCTTATGAAGATGATTGGCTCCATATATTTAAAGGGATAGCAAACACCAAAAATGTATGTTTAATAAGATAGATAATTCTTTTACTTACCATTCCCCAGTTTTGTATAACCAACACTATTATAGGAATATACTTTTTACCTTTGTAATTACCTTGTATATAAGCTTCTGCAGACTGCCTCCTTATCTCAGATCTTTTGACAGACTGGCATTTCAGGCAATTAGTGCTGACTCTTAAAATAACTCCACGTGCGTGAGCACAATGTTATTTAATATAAAACAGATGAACTAACACCCTCTAGTTGTGAAAAACTGTCAAATGCATTCCGATAAGAGGCAGCCTTCAAGGGAATAGAAATTAGCATATGAGCCTACCTAGGTTTAGCTATTAACTAAGAATACTAAGAGAACAAAGTAAATTTGATAAAAGTAATTTAGAAAGTTGTTTAAAATGTATTCCCTATCTGAATCATGAAAGTTTAATTTGGACTTTACTATCCCTTTAATGTTGAACAGCCTTTTTGGTGGCCTGTCGGTGACATCAAATGGAAAATAAAATACATTATTTTAAATCACAGCGAAGCTTCGTTTTGAAATAAAGTTAGTTTTAATCCAGTTATTATGTTACATATATATATATTTTTATATATATATATATATATATATATATATATATTATTTTTTGTTTTTTGTTTTTGTTTACATGAAATGTGGGAATGTTTTATAATCCTTTAAACACAACATTTTATTAATGCATAAAATGTTTTCATAAATGAAAATATAACATTATATACATTCATTATTTTGTGTCTTTTGATGTAAAATACATCTGAATTTTGTGCTTGTTCCACTTTCCTCTTTTAAGATGCATTATCAGCTTTGCATTAATCATGGCAGGAAAAGCATTATTTGCAATAGCAGGGGGCATACTATGTAGTTTAGATGTGAATATTATTGTGTAAATAGAAATATATATTTACATTTAGCTATTAGATGTAGATTACAAAAATAATACGTTTAATAAATTATTATTAATTAAGCTGAATCAGTGCTAGTTAAGGGCTACCCCAATCTTTTTTTCTTTGCACATATGCAAAGAAGAGTTCATAGTTACTACAGTATTAGTTTGTGATTTTGTAGCAGGGTTCTTTGTTATGGGGTACAGGAAAATCAATGAAAAGAAAAAAAAAAGATCATTTGACAAAAACAAGCTGCATTATTCATTGCAAAATTCTTCTCTCATATAAAATGTACATTATAATGCAGCAAACAACTTATATTTAATGTCTTTTACTCTTAACTCAAATAGAATGGCATGTCTTGAGGTTCCTTCGGATCTGACGCTGTGAATGCAATAGATGTACAATTTCTATAGTGCAACTTTATCAGTCATGTGTTTTCATTAAAGTACCAGATCTTTTAACCCCCTTCTCTCCTACCTCATCTTCCTACTCACCTAAGCTGATTACAAGTAGCTAAGCAATATTTATATTACAGCTGAATACTTCAAGCAATTACGGTAGCCCTGAGCCCTAATGACCAGCCTGTTACTAGAGGACAAATACAGCACAAGCGCCTCCCAATATTTTCTCAATCATGTGGATTTATTTCAGTCTTAAGTGCACAGCACCAGCTGTGTGTGCTAAATACATAGCAACTGCCTGAGCAAAACATGCAAGGATCTGCCTTCTGAAATGAGATGCTGAGTGCTGAAACAGCCTATCGTTATTACAAAATACTAGGCTCCCTCTACACTGTATAAAATCTTCATTTTTCAGCAGATGGAATCATTAGCATTTTATTTAAAGGAACAGCAAAGTCAAAATAAAACTTGATTCAGATAGAGCATGCGCTTTTAAACAACTTTTCAATTTTCTTTTATTATCAAATTCACTTTGATCCTTTTTAATCCTTTGTTAAATAGCATACATACATATCCTGAAC